>NC_139748.1:7781200-8003700 GCF_964211835.1 Anser anser | reverse complement strand
ACAGGACTCTGCGTCTTCACTCTTTCCTAACAACCCTAAACATAACCCTAACCGCAACAAGAAGCTGAACCCGAGTTAGGCCCGAAAAAACACGGAAGGTGCCACTTTCTGCCATCAAAAAGTGCTCTCAGCGGAAGCCTTTGGGTACACCTGAACTCCCTGGGGGAGCCTTTACGCAACCCCACACTCAACAGGACTCTGCGTCTTCACTCTTTCCTAACAACCCTAAACATAACCCTAACCGCAACAAGAAGCTGAACCCGAGTTAGACCCGAAAAAACACGGACGGTGCCACTTTCTGCCATCCAAAAGTGCTCTCAGCGGAAGCCTTTGGGTACACCTGAACTCCCTGGGGGAGCCTTTACGCAACCCCACACTCAACAGGACTCTGCGTCTTCACTCTTTCCTAACAACCCTAAACATAACCCTAACCGCAACAAGAAGCTCAACCCGAGTTAGACCCGAAAAAACACGTACGGTGCCACTTTCTGCCATCAAAAAGTGCTCTCAGCGGAAGCCTTTGGGTACACCTGAACTCCCTGGGGGAGCCTTTACGCAACCCCACACTCAACAGGACTCTGCATCTTCACTCTTTCCTAACAACCCTAAACATAACCCTAACCGCAACAAGAAGCTGAACCCGAGTTAGACCCGAAAAAACATGTACGGTGCCACTTTCTGCCATCAAAAAGTGCTCTCAGCGGAAGCCTTTGGGTACACCTGAACTCCCTGGGGGAGCCTTTACGCAACCCCACACTCAACAGGACTCTGCGTCTTCACTCTTTCCTAACAACCCTAAACATAACCCTAACCGCAACAAGAAGCTGAACCCGAGTTAGACCCGAAAAAACACGTACGGTGCCACTTTCTGCCATCAAAAAGTGCTCTCAGCGGAAGCCTTTGGGTACACCTGAACTCCCTGGGGGAGCCTTTACGCAACCCCACACTCAACAGGACTCTGCGTCTTCACTCTTTCCTAACAACCCTAAACATAACCCTAACCGCAACAAGAAGCTGAACCCGAGTTAGACCCGAAAAAACACGGACGGTGCCACTTTCTGCCATCAAAAAGTGCTCTCAGCGGAAGCCTTTGGGTACACCTGAACTCCCTGGGGGAGCCTTTACGGAACCCCACACTCAACAGGACTCTGCGTCTTCACTCTTTCCTAACAACCCTAAACATAACCCTAACCGCAACAAGAAGCTGAACCCGAGTTAGACCCGAAAAAACACGGACGGTGCCACTTTCTGCCATCCAAAAGTGCTCTCAGCGGAAGCCTTTGGGTACACCTGAACTCCCTGGGGGAGCCTTTACGCAACCCCACACTCAACAGGACTCTGCGTCTTCACTCTTTCCTAACAACCCTAAACATAACCCTAACCGCAACAAGAAGCTGAACCCGAGTTAGACCCGAAAAAACACGTACGGTGCCACTTTCTGCCATCCAAAAGTGCTCTCAGCGGAAGCCTTTGGGTACACCTGAACTCCCTGGGGGAGCCTTTACGCAACCCCACACTCAACAGGACTCTGCGTCTTCACTCTTTCCTAACAACCCTAAACATAACCCTAACCGCAACAAGAAGCTGAACCCGAGTTAGACCCGAAAAAACACGTACGGTGCCACTTTCTGCCATCAAAAAGTGCTCTCAGCGGAAGCCTTTGGGTACACCTGAACTCCCTGGGGGAGCCTTTACGCAACCCCACACTCAACAGGACTCTGCGTCTTCACTCTTTCCTAACAACCCTAAACATAACCCTAACCGCAACAAGAAGCTGAACCCGAGTTAGACCCGAAAAAACACGTACGGTGCCACTTTCTGCCATCAAAAAGTGCTCTCAGCGGAAGCCTTTGGGTACACCTGAACTCCCTGGGGGAGCCTTTACGCAACCCCACACTCAACAGGACTCTGTGTCTTCACTCTTTCCTAACAAGCCTAAACATAACCCTAACCGCAACAAGAAGCTGAACCCGAGTTAGACCCGAAAAAACACGTACGGTGCCACTTTCTGCCATCAAAAAGTGCTCTCAGCGGAAGCCTTTGGGTACACCTGAACTCCCTGGGGGAGCCTTTACGCAACCCCACACTCAACAGGACTCTGCGTCTTCACTCTTTCCTAACAACCCTAAACATAACCCTAACCGCAACAAGATGCTGAACCCGAGTTAGACCCGAAAAAAAACGTACGGTGCCACTTTCTGCCATCAAAAAGTGCTCTCAGCGGAAGCCTTTGGGTACACCTGAACTCCCTGGGGGAGCCTTTACGCAACCCCACACTCAACAGGACTCTGCGTCTTCACTCTTTCCTAACAACCCTAAACATAACCCTAACCGCAACAAGAAGCTGAACCCGAGTTAGACCCGAAAAAACACGGACGGTGCCACTTTCTGCCATCAAAAAGTGCTCTCAGCGGAAGCCTTTGGGTACACCTGAACTCCCTGGGGGAGCCTTTACGCAACCCCACACTCAACAGGACTCTGCGTCTTCACTCTTTCCTAACAACCCTAAACATAACCCTAACCGCAACAAGAAGCTCAAACCGAGTTAGACCCGAAAAAACACGGACGGTGCCACTTTCTGCCATCAAAAAGTGCTCTCAGCGGAAGCCTTTGGGTACACCTGAACTCCCTGGGGGAGCCTTTACGCAACCCCACACTCAACAGGACTCTGCGTCTTCACTCTTTCCTAACAACCCTAAACATAACCCTAACCGCAACAAGAAGCTGAACCCGAGTTAGACCCGAAAAAACACGGACGGTGCCACTTTCTGCCATCAAAAAGTGCTCTCAGCGGAAGCCTTTGGGTACACCTGAACTCCCTGGGGGAGCCTTTACGCAACCCCACACTCAACAGGACTCTGCGTCTTCACTCTTTCCTAACAACCCTAAACATAACCCTAACCGCAACAAGAAGCTGAACCCGAGTTAGACCCGAAAAAACACGTACGGTGCCACTTTCTGCCATCCAAAAGTGCTCTCAGCGGAAGCCTTTGGGTACACCTGAACTCCCTGGGGGAGCCTTTACGCAACCCCACACTCAACAGGACTCTGCGTCTTCACTCTTTCCTAACAACCCTAAACATAACCCTAACCGCAACAAGAAGCTCAACCCGAGTTAGACCCGAAAAAACACGTACGGTGCCACTTTCTGCCATCAAAAAGTGCTCTCAGCGGAAGCCTTTGGGTACACCTGAACTCCCTGGGGGAGCCTTTACGCAACCCCACACTCAACAGGACTCTGCGTCTTCACTCTTTCCTAACAACCCTAAACATAACCCTAACCGCAACAAGAAGCTGAACCCGAGTTAGACCCGAAAAAACACGTACGGTGCCACTTTCTGCCATCCAAAAGTGCTCTCAGCGGAAGCCTTTGGGTACACCTGAACTCCCTGGGGGAGCCTTTACGCAACCCCACACTCAACAGGACTCTGCGTCTTCACTCTTTCCTAACAACCCTAAACATAACCCTAACCGCAACAAGAAGCTGAACCCGAGTTAGACCCGAAAAAACACGTACGGTGCCACTTTCTGCCATCAAAAAGTGCTCTCAGCGGAAGCCTTTGGGTACACCTGAACTCCCTGGGGGAGCCTTTACGCAACCCCACACTCAACAGGACTCTGCGTCTTCACTCTTTCCTAACAACCCTAAACATAACCCTAACCGCAACAAGAAGCTCAACCCGAGTTAGACCCGAAAAAACACGGACGGTGCCACTTTCTGCCATCAAAAAGTGCTCTCAGCGGAAGCCTTTGGGTACACCTGAACTCCCTGGGGGAGCCTTTACGGAACCCCACACTCAACAGGACTCTGCGTCTTCACTCTTTCCTAACAACCCTAAACATAACCCTAACCGCAACAAGAAGCTGAACCCGAGTTAGACCCGAAAAAACACGGACGGTGCCACTTTCTGCCATCAAAAAGTGCTCTCAGCGGAAGCCTTTGGGTACACCTGAACTCCCTGGGGGAGCCTTTACGCAACCCCACACTCAACAGGACTCTGCGTCTTCACTCTTTCCTAACAACCCTAAACATAACCCTAACCGCAACAAGAAGCTGAACCCGAGTTAGACCCGAAAAAACACGTACGGTGCCACTTTCTGCCATCCAAAAGTGCTCTCAGCGGAAGCCTTTGGGTACACCTGAACTCCCTGGGGGAGCCTTTACGCAACCCCACACTCAACAGGACTCTGCGTCTTCACTCTTTCCTAACAACCCTAAACATAACCCTAACCGCAACAAGAAGCTGAACCCGAGTTAGACCCGAAAAAACACGTACGGTGCCACTTTCTGCCATCAAAAAGTGCTCTCAGCGGAAGCCTTTGGGTACACCTGAACTCCCTGGGGGAGCCTTTACGCAACCCCACACTCAACAGGACTCTGCGTCTTCACTCTTTCCTAACAACCCTAAACATAACCCTAACCGCAACAAGAAGCTGAACCCGAGTTAGACCCGAAAAAACACGGACGGTGCCACTTTCTGCCATCAAAAAGTGCTCTCAGCGGAAGCCTTTGGGTACACCTGAACTCCCTGGGGGAGCCTTTACGCAACCCCACACTCAACAGGACTCTGCGTCTTCACTCTTTCCTAACAACCCTAAACATAACCCTAACCGCAACAAGAAGCTGAACCCGAGTTAGACCCGAAAAAACACGGACGGTGCCACTTTCTGCCATCAAAAAGTGCTCTCAGCGGAAGCCTTTGGGTACACCTGAACTCCCTGGGGGAGCCTTTACGCAACCCCACACTCAACAGGACTCTGCGTCTTCACTCTTTCCTAACAACCCTAAACATAACCCTAACCGCAACAAGAAGCTGAACCCGAGTTAGACCCGAAAAAACACGGACGGTGCCACTTTCTGCCATCAAAAAGTGCTCTCAGCGGAAGCCTTTGGGTACACCTGAACTCCCTGGGGGAGCCTTTACGCAACCCCACACTCAACAGGACTCTGCGTCTTCACTCTTTCCTAACAACCCTAAACATAACCCTAACCGCAACAAGAAGCTGAACCCGAGTTAGACCCGAAAAAACACGGACGGTGCCACTTTCTGCCATCAAAAAGTGCTCTCAGCGGAAGCCTTTGGGTACACCTGAACTCCCTGGGGGAGCCTTTACGCAACCCCACACTCAACAGGACTCTGCGTCTTCACTCTTTCCTAACAACCCTAAACATAAGCCTAACCGCAACAAGAAGCTCAAACCGAGTTAGACCCGAAAAAACACGGACGGTGCCACTTTCTGCCATCAAAAAGTGCTCTCAGCGGAAGCCTTTGGGTACACCTGAACTCCCTGGGGGAGCCTTTACGCAACCCCACACTCAACAGGACTCTGCGTCTTCACTCTTTCCTAACAACCCTAAACATAACCCTAACCGCAACAAGAAGCTCAACCCGAGTTAGACCCGAAAAAACACGGACGGTGCCACTTTCTGCCATCAAAAAGTGCTCTCAGCGGAACCCTTTGGGTACACCTGAACTCCCTGGGGGAGCCTTTACGCAACCCCACACTCAACAGGACTCTGCGTCTTCACTCTTTCCTAACAACCCTAAACATAACCCTAACCGCAACAAGAAGCTGAACCCGAGTTAGACCCGAAAAAACACGGACGGTGCCACTTTCTGCCATCAAAAAGTGCTCTCAGCGGAAGCCTTTGGGTACACCTGAACTCCCTGGGGGAGCCTTTACGCAACCCCACACTCAACAGGACTCTGCGTCTTCACTCTTTCCTAACAACCCTAAACATAACCCTAACCGCAACAAGAAGCTGAACCCGAGTTAGACCCGAAAAAACACGGACGGTGCCACTTTCTGCCATCAAAAAGTGCTCTCAGCGGAAGCCTTTGGGTACACCTGAACTCCCTGGGGGAGCCTTTACGCAACCCCACACTCAACAGGACTCTGCGTCTTCACTCTTTCCTAACAACCCTAAACATAACCCTAACCGCAACAAGAAGCTGAACCCGAGTTAGACCCGAAAAAACACGGACGGTGCCACTTTCTGCCATCAAAAAGTGCTCTCAGCGGAAGCCTTTGGGTACACCTGAACTCCCTGGGGGAGCCTTTACGCAACCCCACACTCAACAGGACTCTGCGTCTTCACTCTTTCCTAACAACCCTAAACATAACCCTAACCGCAACAAGAAGCTGAACCCGAGTTAGACCCGAAAAAACACGGACGGTGCCACTTTCTGCCATCAAAAAGTGCTCTCAGCGGAAGCCTTTGGGTACACCTGAACTCCCTGGGGGAGCCTTTACGCAACCCCACACTCAACAGGACTCTGCGTCTTCACTCTTTCCTAACAACCCTAAACATAACCCTAACCGCAACAAGAAGCTGAACCCGAGTTAGACCCGAAAAAACACGGACGGTGCCACTTTCTGCCATCAAAAAGTGCTCTCAGCGGAAGCCTTTGGGTACACCTGAACTCCCTGGGGGAGCCTTTACGCAACCCCACACTCAACAGGACTCTGCGTCTTCACTCTTTCCTAACAACCCTAAACATAACCCTAACCGCAACAAGAAGCTGAACCCGAGTTAGACCCGAAAAAACACGGACGGTGCCACTTTCTGCCATCAAAAAGTGCTCTCAGCGGAAGCCTTTGGGTACACCTGAACTCCCTGGGGGAGCCTTTACGCAACCCCACACTCAACAGGACTCTGCGTCTTCACTCTTTCCTAACAACCCTAAACATAACCCTAACCGCAACAAGAAGCTGAACCCGAGTTAGACCCGAAAAAACACGGACGGTGCCACTTTCTGCCATCCAAAAGTGCTCTCAGCGGAAGCCTTTGGGTACACCTGAACTCCCTGGGGGAGCCTTTACGCAACCCCACACTCAACAGGACTCTGCGTCTTCACTCTTTCCTAACAACCCTAAACATAACCCTAACCGCAACAAGAAGCTGAACCCGAGTTAGACCCGAAAAAACACGGACGGTGCCACTTTCTGCCATCAAAAAGTGCTCTCAGCGGAAGCCTTTGGGTACACCTGAACTCCCTGGGGGAGCCTTTACGCAACCCCACACTCAACAGGACTCTGCGTCTTCACTCTTTCCTAACAACCCTAAACATAAGCCTAACCGCAACAAGAAGCTCAAACCGAGTTAGACCCGAAAAAACACGGACGGTGCCACTTTCTGCCATCAAAAAGTGCTCTCAGCGGAAGCCTTTGGGTACACCTGAACTCCCTGGGGGAGCCTTTACGCAACCCCACACTCAACAGGACTCTGCGTCTTCACTCTTTCCTAACAACCCTAAACATAACCCTAACCGCAACAAGAAGCTGAACCCGAGTTAGACCCGAAAAAACACGGACGGTGCCACTTTCTGCCATCCAAAAGTGCTCTCAGCGGAACCCTTTGGGTACACCTGAACTCCCTGGGGGAGCCTTTACGCAACCCCACACTCAACAGGACTCTGCGTCTTCACTCTTTCCTAACAACCCTAAACATAACCCTAACCGCAACAAGAAGCTGAACCCGAGTTAGACCCGAAAAAACACGGACGGTGCCACTTTCTGCCATCAAAAAGTGCTCTCAGCGGAAGCCTTTGGGTACACCTGAACTCCCTGGGGGAGCCTTTACGCAACCCCACACTCAACAGGACTCTGCGTCTTCACTCTTTCCTAACAACCCTAAACATAACCCTAACCGCAACAAGAAGCTGAACCCGAGTTAGACCCGAAAAAACACGTACGGTGCCACTTTCTGCCATCAAAAAGTGCTCTCAGCGGAAGCCTTTGGGTACACCTGAACTCCCTGGGGGAGCCTTTACGCAACCCCACACTCAACAGGACTCTGCGTCTTCACTCTTTCCTAACAACCCTAAACATAACCCTAACCGCAACAAGAAGCTGAACCCGAGTTAGACCCGAAAAAACACGGACGGTGCCACTTTCTGCCATCAAAAAGTGCTCTCAGCGGAAGCCTTTGGGTACACCTGAACTCCCTGGGGGAGCCTTTACGCAACCCCACACTCAACAGGACTCTGCGTCTTCACTCTTTCCTAACAACCCTAAACATAACCCTAACCGCAACAAGAAGCTGAACCCGAGTTAGACCCGAAAAAACACGGACGGTGCCACTTTCTGCCATCCAAAAGTGCTCTCAGCGGAAGCCTTTGGGTACACCTGAACTCCCTGGGGGAGCCTTTACGCAACCCCACACTCAACAGGACTCTGCGTCTTCACTCTTTCCTAACAACCCTAAACATAACCCTAACCGCAACAAGAAGCTGAACCCGAGTTAGACCCGAAAAAACACGGACGGTGCCACTTTCTGCCATCAAAAAGTGCTCTCAGCGGAAGCCTTTGGGTACACCTGAACTCCCTGGGGGAGCCTTTACGCAACCCCACACTCAACAGGACTCTGCGTCTTCACTCTTTCCTAACAACCCTAAACATAACCCTAACCGCAACAAGAAGCTGAACCCGAGTTAGACCCGAAAAAACACGGACGGTGCCACTTTCTGCCATCAAAAAGTGCTCTCAGCGGAAGCCTTTGGGTACACCTGAACTCCCTGGGGGAGCCTTTACGCAACCCCACACTCAACAGGACTCTGCGTCTTCACTCTTTCCTAACAACCCTAAACATAACCCTAACCGCAACAAGAAGCTGAACCCGAGTTAGACCCGAAAAAACACGGACGGTGCCACTTTCTGCCATCCAAAAGTGCTCTCAGCGGAAGCCTTTGGGTACACCTGAACTCCCTGGGGGAGCCTTTACGCAACCCCACACTCAACAGGACTCTGCGTCTTCACTCTTTCCTAACAACCCTAAACATAAGCCTAACCGCAACAAGAAGCTCAAACCGAGTTAGACCCGAAAAAACACGTACGGTGCCACTTTCTGCCATCAAAAAGTGCTCTCAGCGGAAGCCTTTGGGTACACCTGAACTCCCTGGGGGAGCCTTTACGCAACCCCACACTCAACAGGACTCTGCGTCTTCACTCTTTCCTAACAACCCTAAACATAACCCTAACCGCAACAAGAAGCTGAACCCGAGTTACACCCGAAAAAACACGTACGGTGCCACTTTCTGCCATCAAAAAGTGCTCTCAGCGGAAGCCTTTGGGTACACCTGAACTCCCTGGGGGAGCCTTTACGCAACCCCACACTCAACAGGACTCTGCGTCTTCACTCTTTCCTAACAACCCTAAACATAACCCTAACCGCAACAAGAAGCTGAACCCGAGTTAGACCCGAAAAAACACGGACGGTGCCACTTTCTGCCATCAAAAAGTGCTCTCAGCGGAAGCCTTTGGGTACACCTGAACTCCCTGGGGGAGCCTTTACGCAACCCCACACTCAACAGGACTCTGCGTCTTCACTCTTTCCTAACAACCCTAAACATAACCCTAACCGCAACAAGAAGCTCAACCCGAGTTAGACCCGAAAAAACACGGACGGTGCCACTTTCTGCCATCAAAAAGTGCTCTCAGCGGAAGCCTTTGGGTACACCTGAACTCCCTGGGGGAGCCTTTACGCAACCCCACACTCAACAGGACTCTGCGTCTTCACTCTTTCCTAACAACCCTAAACATAACCCTAACCGGAACAAGAAGCTGAACCCGAGTTAGACCCGAAAAAACACGTACGGTGCCACTTTCTGCCATCAAAAAGTGCTCTCAGCGGAAGCCTTTGGGTACACCTGAACTCCCTGGGGGAGCCTTTACGCAACCCCACACTCAACAGGACTCTGCGTCTTCACTCTTTCCTAACAACCCTAAACATAACCCTAACCGCAACAAGAAGCTGAACCCGAGTTAGACCCGAAAAAACACGTACGGTGCCACTTTCTGCCATCAAAAAGTGCTCTCAGCGGAAGCCTTTGGGTACACCTGAACTCCCTGGGGGAGCCTTTACGCAACCCCACACTCAACAGGACTCTGCGTCTTCACTCTTTCCTAACAACCCTAAACATAACCCTAACCGCAACAAGAAGCTGAACCCGAGTTAGACCCGAAAAAACACGTACGGTGCCACTTTCTGCCATCAAAAAGTGTTCTCAGCGGAAGCCTTTGGGTACACCTGAACTCCCTGGGGGAGCCTTTACGCAACCCCACACTCAACAGGACTCTGCGTCTTCACTCTTTCCTAACAACCCTAAACATAACCCTAACCGCAACAAGAAGCTGAACCCGAGTTAGACCCGAAAAAACACGTACGGTGCCACTTTCTGCCATCAAAAAGTGCTCTCAGCGGAAGCCTTTGGGTACACCTGAACTCCCTGGGGGAGCCTTTACGCAACCCCACACTCAACAGGACTCTGCGTCTTCACTCTTTCCTAACAACCCTAAACATAACCCTAACCGCAACAAGAAGCTCAACCCGAGTTAGACCCGAAAAAAAACGTACGGTGCCACTTTCTGCCATCAAAAAGTGCTCTCAGCGGAAGCCTTTGGGTACACCTGAACTTCCTGGGGGAGCCTTTACGCAACCCCACACTCAACAGGACTCTGCGTCTTCACTCTTTCCTAACAACCCTAAACATAACCCTAACCGCAACAAGAAGCTGAACCCGAGTTAGACCCGAAAAAACACGGACGGTGCCACTTTCTGCCATCAAAAAGTGCTCTCAGCGGAAGCCTTTGGGTACACCTGAACTCCCTGGGGGAGCCTTTACGCAACCCCACACTCAACAGGACTCTGCGTCTTCACTCTTTCCTAACAACCCTAAACATAACCCTAACCGCAACAAGAAGCTGAACCCGAGTTAGACCCGAAAAAACACGGACGGTGCCACTTTCTGCCATCAAAAAGTGCTCTCAGCGGAAGCCTTTGGGTACACCTGAACTCCCTGGGGGAGCCTTTACGCAACCCCACACTCAACAGGACTCTGCTTCTTCACTCTTTCCTAACAACCCTAAACATAACCCTAACCGCAACAAGAAGCTGAACCCGAGTTAGACCCGAAAAAACACGTACGGTGCCACTTTCTGCCATCAAAAAGTGCTCTCAGCGGAAGCCTTTGGGTACACCTGAACTCCCTGGGGGAGCCTTTACGCAACCCCACACTCAACAGGACTCTGCGTCTTCACTCTTTCCTAACAACCCTAAACATAACCCTAACCGCAACAAGAAGCTCAACCCGAGTTAGACCCGAAAAAACACGGACGGTGCCACTTTCTGCCATCAAAAAGTGCTCTCAGCGGAAGCCTTTGGGTACACCTGAACTCCCTGGGGGAGCCTTTACGCAACCCCACACTCAACAGGACTCTGCGTCTTCACTCTTTCCTAACAACCCTAAACATAACCCTAACCGCAACAAGAAGCTGAACCCGAGTTAGACCCGAAAAAACACGTACGGTGCCACTTTCTGCCATCAAAAAGTGCTCTCAGCGGAAGCCTTTGGGTACACCTGAACTCCCTGGGGGAGCCTTTACGCAACCCCACACTCAACAGGACTCTGCGTCTTCACTCTTTCCTAACAACCCTAAACATAACCCTAACCGCAACAAGAAGCTGAACCCGAGTTAGACCCGAAAAAACACGTACGGTGCCACTTTCTGCCATCAAAAAGTGCTCTCAGCGGAAGCCTTTGGGTACACCTGAACTCCCTGGGGGAGCCTTTACGCAACCCCACACTCAACAGGACTCTGCGTCTTCACTCTTTCCTAACAACCCTAAACATAACCCTAACCGCAACAAGAAGCTGAACCCGAGTTAGACCCGAAAAAACACGGACGGTGCCACTTTCTGCCATCAAAAAGTGCTCTCAGCGGAAGCCTTTGGGTACACCTGAACTCCCTGGGGGAGCCTTTACGCAACCCCACACTCAACAGGACTCTGCGTCTTCACTCTTTCCTAACAACCCTAAACATAACCCTAACCGCAACAAGAAGCTGAACCCGAGTTAGACCCGAAAAAAAACGTACGGTGCCACTTTCTGCCATCAAAAAGTGCTCTCAGCGGAAGCCTTTGGGTACACCTGAACTCCCTGGGGGAGCCTTTACGCAACCCCACACTCAACAGGACTCTGCGTCTTCACTCTTTCCTAACAACCCTAAACATAACCCTAACCGCAACAAGAAGCTGAACCCGAGTTAGACCCGAAAAAACACGGACGGTGCCACTTTCTGCCATCAAAAAGTGCTCTCAGCGGAAGCCTTTGGGTACACCTGAACTCCCTGGGGGAGCCTTTACGCAACCCCACACTCAACAGGACTCTGCGTCTTCACTCTTTCCTAACAACCCTAAACATAACCCTAACCGCAACAAGAAGCTGAACCCGAGTTAGACCCGAAAAAAAACGTACGGTGCCACTTTCTGCCATCAAAAAGTGCTCTCAGCGGAAGCCTTTGGGTACACCTGAACTCCCTGAGGGAGCCTTTACGCAACCCCACACTCAACAGGACTCTGCGTCTTCACTCTTTCCTAACAACCCTAAACATAACCCTAACCGCAACAAGAAGCTGAACCCGAGTTAGACCCGAAAAAACACGTACGGTGCCACTTTCTGCCATCAAAAAGTGCTCTCAGCGGAAGCCTTTGGGTACACCTGAACTCCCTGGGGGAGCCTTTACGCAACCCCACACTCAACAGGACTCTGCGTCTTCACTCTTTCCTAACAACCCTAAACATAACCCTAACCGCAACAAGAAGCTCAACCCGAGTTAGACCCGAAAAAACACGTACGGTGCCACTTTCTGCCATCAAAAAGTGCTCTCAGCGGAAGCCTTTGGGTACACCTGAACTCCCTGGGGGAGCCTTTATGCAACCCCACACTCAACAGGACTCTGCGCCTTCACTCTTTCCTAACAACCCTAAACATAACCCTAACCGCAACAAGAAGCTCAACCCGAGTTAGACCCGAAAAATCACGTACGGTGCCACTTTCTGCCATCAAAAAGTGCTCTCAGCGGAAGCCTTTGGGTACACCTGAACTCCCTGGGGGAGCCTTTACGCAACCCCACACTCAACAGGACTCTGCGTCTTCACTCTTTCCTAACAACCCTAAACATAACCCTAACCGCAACAAGAAGCTGAACCCGAGTTAGACCCGAAAAAACACGTACGGTGCCACTTTCTGCCATCAAAAAGTGCTCTCAGCGGAAGCCTTTGGGTACACCTGAACTCCCTGGGGGAGCCTTTACGCAACCCCACACTCAACAGGACTCTGCGTCTTCACTCTTTCCTAACAACCCTAAACATAACCCTAACCGCAACAAGAAGCTGAACCCGAGTTAGACCCGAAAAAACACGTACGGTGCCACTTTCTGCCATCAAAAAGTGCTCTCAGCGGAAGCCTTTGGGTACACCTGAACTCCCTGGGGGAGCCTTTACGCAACCCCACACTCAACAGGACTCTGCGTCTTCACTCTTTCCTAACAACCCTAAACATAACCCTAACTGCAACAAGAAGCTGAACCCGAGTTAGACCCGAAAAAAAACGTACGGTGCCACTTTCTGCCATCAAAAAGTGCTCTCAGCGGAAGCCTTTGGGTACACCTGAACTCCCTGGGGGAGCCTTTACGCAACCCCACACTCAACAGGACTCTGCGTCTTCACTCTTTCCTAACAACCCTAAACATAACCCTAACCGCAACAAGAAGCTGAACCCGAGTTAGACCCGAAAAAACACGGACGGTGCCACTTTCTGCCATCAAAAAGTGCTCTCAGCGGAAGCCTTTGGGTACACCTGAACTCCCTGGGGGAGCCTTTACGCAACCCCACACTCAACAGGACTCTGCGTCTTCACTCTTTCCTAACAACCCTAAACATAACCCTAACCGCAACAAGAAGCTGAACCCGAGTTAGACCCGAAAAAACACGGACAGTGCCACTTTCTGCCATCAAAAAGTGCTCTCAGCGGAAGCCTTTGGGTACACCTGAACTCCCTGGGGGAGCCTTTACGCAACCCCACACTCAACAGGACTCTGCGTCTTCACTCTTTCCTAACAACCCTAAACATAAGCCTAACCGCAACAAGAAGCTCAAACCGAGTTAGACCCGAAAAAACACGGACGGTGCCACTTTCTGCCATCAAAAAGTGCTCTCAGCGGAAGCCTTTGGGTACACCTGAACTCCCTGGGGGAGCCTTTACGCAACCCCACACTCAACAGGACTCTGCGTCTTCACTCTTTCCTAACAACCCTAAACATAACCCTAACCGCAACAAGAAGCTCAACCCGAGTTAGACCCGAAAAAACACGGACGGTGCCACTTTCTGCCATCAAAAAGTGCTCTCAGCGGAACCCTTTGGGTACACCTGAACTCCCTGGGGGAGCCTTTACGCAACCCCACACTCAACAGGACTCTGCGTCTTCACTCTTTCCTAACAACCCTAAACATAACCCTAACCGCAACAAGAAGCTGAACCCGAGTTAGACCCGAAAAAACACGGACGGTGCCACTTTCTGCCATCAAAAAGTGCTCTCAGCGGAAGCCTTTGGGTACACCTGAACTCCCTGGGGGAGCCTTTACGCAACCCCACACTCAACAGGACTCTGCGTCTTCACTCTTTCCTAACAACCCTAAACATAACCCTAACCGCAACAAGAAGCTGAACCCGAGTTAGACCCGAAAAAACACGTACGGTGCCACTTTCTGCCATCAAAAAGTGCTCTCAGCGGAAGCCTTTGGGTACACCTGAACTCCCTGGGGGAGCCTTTACGCAACCCCACACTCAACAGGACTCTGCGTCTTCACTCTTTCCTAACAACCCTAAACATAACCCTAACCGCAACAAGAAGCTGAACCCGAGTTAGACCCGAAAAAACACGGACGGTGCCACTTTCTGCCATCAAAAAGTGCTCTCAGCGGAAGCCTTTGGGTACACCTGAACTCCCTGGGGGAGCCTTTACGCAACCCCACACTCAACAGGACTCTGCGTCTTCACTCTTTCCTAACAACCCTAAACATAACCCTAACCGCAACAAGAAGCTGAACCCGAGTTAGACCCGAAAAAACACGGACGGTGCCACTTTCTGCCATCAAAAAGTGCTCTCAGCGGAAGCCTTTGGGTACACCTGAACTCCCTGGGGGAGCCTTTACGCAACCCCACACTCAACAGGACTCTGCGTCTTCACTCTTTCCTAACAACCCTAAACATAACCCTAACCGCAACAAGAAGCTGAACCCGAGTTAGACCCGAAAAAACACGGACGGTGCCACTTTCTGCCATCAAAAAGTGCTCTCAGCGGAAGCCTTTGGGTACACCTGAACTCCCTGGGGGAGCCTTTACGCAACCCCACACTCAACAGGACTCTGCGTCTTCACTCTTTCCTAACAACCCTAAACATAAGCCTAACCGCAACAAGAAGCTCAAACCGAGTTAGACCCGAAAAAACACGGACGGTGCCACTTTCTGCCATCAAAAAGTGCTCTCAGCGGAAGCCTTTGGGTACACCTGAACTCCCTGGGGGAGCCTTTACGCAACCCCACACTCAACAGGACTCTGCGTCTTCACTCTTTCCTAACAACCCTAAACATAACCCTAACCGCAACAAGAAGCTCAACCCGAGTTAGACCCGAAAAAACACGGACGGTGCCACTTTCTGCCATCAAAAAGTGCTCTCAGCGGAACCCTTTGGGTACACCTGAACTCCCTGGGGGAGCCTTTACGCAACCCCACACTCAACAGGACTCTGCGTCTTCACTCTTTCCTAACAACCCTAAACATAACCCTAACCGCAACAAGAAGCTGAACCCGAGTTAGACCCGAAAAAACACGGACGGTGCCACTTTCTGCCATCAAAAAGTGCTCTCAGCGGAAGCCTTTGGGTACACCTGAACTCCCTGGGGGAGCCTTTACGCAACCCCACACTCAACAGGACTCTGCGTCTTCACTCTTTCCTAACAACCCTAAACATAACCCTAACCGCAACAAGAAGCTGAACCCGAGTTAGACCCGAAAAAACACGTACGGTGCCACTTTCTGCCATCAAAAAGTGCTCTCAGCGGAAGCCTTTGGGTACACCTGAACTCCCTGGGGGAGCCTTTACGCAACCCCACACTCAACAGGACTCTGCGTCTTCACTCTTTCCTAACAACCCTAAACATAACCCTAACCGCAACAAGAAGCTGAACCCGAGTTAGACCCGAAAAAACACGGACGGTGCCACTTTCTGCCATCAAAAAGTGCTCTCAGCGGAAGCCTTTGGGTACACCTGAACTCCCTGGGGGAGCCTTTACGCAACCCCACACTCAACAGGACTCTGCGTCTTCACTCTTTCCTAACAACCCTAAACATAACCCTAACCGCAACAAGAAGCTGAACCCGAGTTAGACCCGAAAAAACACGGACGGTGCCACTTTCTGCCATCAAAAAGTGCTCTCAGCGGAAGCCTTTGGGTACACCTGAACTCCCTGGGGGAGCCTTTACGCAACCCCACACTCAACAGGACTCTGCGTCTTCACTCTTTCCTAACAACCCTAAACATAACCCTAACCGCAACAAGAAGCTGAACCCGAGTTAGACCCGAAAAAACACGGACGGTGCCACTTTCTGCCATCAAAAAGTGCTCTCAGCGGAAGCCTTTGGGTACACCTGAACTCCCTGGGGGAGCCTTTACGCAACCCCACACTCAACAGGACTCTGCGTCTTCACTCTTTCCTAACAACCCTAAACATAACCCTAACCGCAACAAGAAGCTGAACCCGAGTTAGACCCGAAAAAACACGGACGGTGCCACTTTCTGCCATCAAAAAGTGCTCTCAGCGGAAGCCTTTGGGTACACCTGAACTCCCTGGGGGAGCCTTTACGCAACCCCACACTCAACAGGACTCTGCGTCTTCACTCTTTCCTAACAACCCTAAACATAACCCTAACCGCAACAAGAAGCTGAACCCGAGTTAGACCCGAAAAAACACGGACGGTGCCACTTTCTGCCATCCAAAAGTGCTCTCAGCGGAAGCCTTTGGGTACACCTGAACTCCCTGGGGGAGCCTTTACGCAACCCCACACTCAACAGGACTCTGCGTCTTCACTCTTTCCTAACAACCCTAAACATAAGCCTAACCGCAACAAGAAGCTCAAACCGAGTTAGACCCGAAAAAACACGTACGGTGCCACTTTCTACCATCAAAAAGTGCTCTCAGCGGAAGCCTTTGGGTACACCTGAACTCCCTGGGGGAGCCTTTACGCAACCCCACACTCAACAGGACTCTGCGTCTTCACTCTTTCCTAACAACCCTAAACATAACCCTAACCGCAACAAGAAGCTGAACCCGAGTTACACCCGAAAAAACACGTACGGTGCCACTTTCTGCCATCAAAAAGTGCTCTCAGCGGAAGCCTTTGGGTACACCTGAACTCCCTGGGGGAGCCTTTACGCAACCCCACACTCAACAGGACTCTGCGTCTTCACTCTTTCCTAACAACCCTAAACATAACCCTAACCGCAACAAGAAGCTGAACCCGAGTTAGACCCGAAAAAACACGTACGGTGCCACTTTCTGCCATCAAAAAGTGCTCTCAGCGGAAGCCTTTGGGTACACCTGAACTCCCTGGGGGAGCCTTTACGCAACCCCACACTCAACAGGACTCTGCGTCTTCACTCTTTCCTAACAACCCTAAACATAACCCTAACCGCAACAAGAAGCTCAACCCGAGTTAGACCCGAAAAAACACGGACGGTGCCACTTTCTGCCATCAAAAAGTGCTCTCAGCGGAAGCCTTTGGGTACACCTGAACTCCCTGGGGGAGCCTTTACGCAACCCCACACTCAACAGGACTCTGCGTCTTCACTCTTTCCTAACAACCCTAAACATAACCCTAACCGGAACAAGAAGCTGAACCCGAGTTAGACCCGAAAAAACACGTACGGTGCCACTTTCTGCCATCAAAAAGTGCTCTCAGCGGAAGCCTTTGGGTACACCTGAACTCCCTGGGGGAGCCTTTACGCAACCCCACACTCAACAGGACTCTGCGTCTTCACTCTTTCCTAACAACCCTAAACATAACCCTAACCGCAACAAGAAGCTGAACCCGAGTTAGACCCGAAAAAACACGTACGGTGCCACTTTCTGCCATCAAAAAGTGCTCTCAGCGGAAGCCTTTGGGTACACCTGAACTCCCTGGGGGAGCCTTTACGCAACCCCACACTCAACAGGACTCTGCGTCTTCACTCTTTCCTAACAACCCTAAACATAACCCTAACCGCAACAAGAAGCTGAACCCGAGTTAGACCCGAAAAAACACGTACGGTGCCACTTTCTGCCATCAAAAAGTGTTCTCAGCGGAAGCCTTTGGGTACACCTGAACTCCCTGGGGGAGCCTTTACGCAACCCCACACTCAACAGGACTCTGCGTCTTCACTCTTTCCTAACAACCCTAAACATAACCCTAACCGCAACAAGAAGCTGAACCCGAGTTAGACCCGAAAAAACACGTACGGTGCCACTTTCTGCCATCAAAAAGTGCTCTCAGCGGAAGCCTTTGGGTACACCTGAACTCCCTGGGGGAGCCTTTACGCAACCCCACACTCAACAGGACTCTGCGTCTTCACTCTTTCCTAACAACCCTAAACATAACCCTAACCGCAACAAGAAGCTCAACCCGAGTTAGACCCGAAAAAAACGTACGGTGCCACTTTCTGCCATCAAAAAGTGCTCTCAGCGGAAGCCTTTGGGTACACCTGAACTTCCTGGGGGAGCCTTTACGCAACCCCACACTCAACAGGACTCTGCGTCTTCACTCTTTCCTAACAACCCTAAACATAACCCTAACCGCAACAAGAAGCTGAACCCGAGTTAGACCCGAAAAAACACGGACGGTGCCACTTTCTGCCATCAAAAAGTGCTCTCAGCGGAAGCCTTTGGGTACACCTGAACTCCCTGGGGGAGCCTTTACGCAACCCCACACTCAACAGGACTCTGCGTCTTCACTCTTTCCTAACAACCCTAAACATAACCCTAACCGCAACAAGAAGCTGAACCCGAGTTAGACCCGAAAAAACACGGACGGTGCCACTTTCTGCCATCAAAAAGTGCTCTCAGCGGAAGCCTTTGGGTACACCTGAACTCCCTGGGGGAGCCTTTACGCAACCCCACACTCAACAGGACTCTGCTTCTTCACTCTTTCCTAACAACCCTAAACATAACCCTAACCGCAACAAGAAGCTGAACCCGAGTTAGACCCGAAAAAACACGTACGGTGCCACTTTCTGCCATCAAAAAGTGCTCTCAGCGGAAGCCTTTGGGTACACCTGAACTCCCTGGGGGAGCCTTTACGCAACCCCACACTCAACAGGACTCTGCGTCTTCACTCTTTCCTAACAACCCTAAACATAACCCTAACCGCAACAAGAAGCTCAACCCGAGTTAGACCCGAAAAAACACGGACGGTGCCACTTTCTGCCATCAAAAAGTGCTCTCAGCGGAAGCCTTTGGGTACACCTGAACTCCCTGGGGGAGCCTTTACGCAACCCCACACTCAACAGGACTCTGCGTCTTCACTCTTTCCTAACAACCCTAAACATAACCCTAACCGCAACAAGAAGCTGAACCCGAGTTAGACCCGAAAAAACACGTACGGTGCCACTTTCTGCCATCAAAAAGTGCTCTCAGCGGAAGCCTTTGGGTACACCTGAACTCCCTGGGGGAGCCTTTACGCAACCCCACACTCAACAGGACTCTGCGTCTTCACTCTTTCCTAACAACCCTAAACATAACCCTAACCGCAACAAGAAGCTGAACCCGAGTTAGACCCGAAAAAACACGTACGGTGCCACTTTCTGCCATCAAAAAGTGCTCTCAGCGGAAGCCTTTGGGTACACCTGAACTCCCTGGGGGAGCCTTTACGCAACCCCACACTCAACAGGACTCTGCGTCTTCACTCTTTCCTAACAACCCTAAACATAACCCTAACCGCAACAAGAAGCTGAACCCGAGTTAGACCCGAAAAAACACGGACGGTGCCACTTTCTGCCATCAAAAAGTGCTCTCAGCGGAAGCCTTTGGGTACACCTGAACTCCCTGGGGGAGCCTTTACGCAACCCCACACTCAACAGGACTCTGCGTCTTCACTCTTTCCTAACAACCCTAAACATAACCCTAACCGCAACAAGAAGCTGAACCCGAGTTAGACCCGAAAAAAAACGTACGGTGCCACTTTCTGCCATCAAAAAGTGCTCTCAGCGGAAGCCTTTGGGTACACCTGAACTCCCTGGGGGAGCCTTTACGCAACCCCACACTCAACAGGACTCTGCGCCTTCACTCTTTCCTAACAACCCTAAACATAACCCTAACCGCAACAAGAAGCTGAACCCGAGTTAGACCCGAAAAAACACGGACGGTGCCACTTTCTGCCATCAAAAAGTGCTCTCAGCGGAAGCCTTTGGGTACACCTGAACTCCCTGGGGGAGCCTTTACGCAACCCCACACTCAACAGGACTCTGCGTCTTCACTCTTTCCTAACAACCCTAAACATAACCCTAACCGCAACAAGAAGCTGAACCCGAGTTAGACCCGAAAAAAAACGTACGGTGCCACTTTCTGCCATCAAAAAGTGCTCTCAGCGGAAGCCTTTGGGTACACCTGAACTCCCTGGGGGAGCCTTTACGCAACCCCACACTCAACAGGACTCTGCGTCTTCACTCTTTCCTAACAACCCTAAACATAACCCTAACCGCAACAAGAAGCTGAACCCGAGTTAGACCCGAAAAAACACGGACGGTGCCACTTTCTGCCATCAAAAAGTGCTCTCAGCGGAAGCCTTTGGGTACACCTGAACTCCCTGGGGGAGCCTTTACGCAACCCCACACTCAACAGGACTCTGCGTCTTCACTCTTTCCTAACAACCCTAAACATAACCCTAACCGCAACAAGAAGCTCAACCCGAGTTAGACCCGAAAAAACACGTACGGTGCCACTTTCTGCCATCAAAAAGTGCTCTCAGCGGAAGCCTTTGGGTACACCTGAACTCCCTGGGGGAGCCTTTATGCAACCCCACACTCAACAGGACTCTGCGCCTTCACTCTTTCCTAACAACCCTAAACATAACCCTAACCGCAACAAGAAGCTGAACCCGAGTTAGACCCGAAAAATCACGTACGGTGCCACTTTCTGCCATCAAAAAGTGCTCTCAGCGGAAGCCTTTGGGTACACCTGAACTCCCTGGGGGAGCCTTTACGCAACCCCACACTCAACAGGACTCTGCGTCTTCACTCTTTCCTAACAACCCTAAACATAACCCTAACCGCAACAAGAAGCTGAACCCGAGTTAGACCCGAAAAAACACGTACGGTGCCACTTTCTGCCATCAAAAAGTGCTCTCAGCGGAAGCCTTTGGGTACACCTGAACTCCCTGGGGGAGCCTTTACGCAACCCCACACTCAACAGGACTCTGCGTCTTCACTCTTTCCTAACAACCCTAAACATAACCCTAACCGCAACAAGAAGCTGAACCCGAGTTAGACCCGAAAAAACACGGACGGTGCCACTTTCTGCCATCAAAAAGTGCTCTCAGCGGAAGCCTTTGGGTACACCTGAACTCCCTGGGGGAGCCTTTACGCAACCCCACACTCAACAGGACTCTGCGTCTTCACTCTTTCCTAACAACCCTAAACATAACCCTAACCGCAACAAGAAGCTGAACCCGAGTTACACCCGAAAAAACACGTACGGTGCCACTTTCTGCCATCAAAAAGTGCTCTCAGCGGAAGCCTTTGGGTACACCTGAACTCCCTGGGGGAGCCTTTACGCAACCCCACACTCAACAGGACTCTGCGTCTTCACTCTTTCCTAACAACCCTAAACATAACCCTAACCGGAACAAGAAGCTGAACCCGAGTTAGACACGAAAAAACACGTACGGTTCCACTTTCTGCCATCAAAAAGTGCTCTCAGCGGAAGCCTTTGGGTACACCTGAACTCCCTGGGGGAGCCTTTACGCAACCCCACACTCAACAGGACTCTGCGTCTTCACTCTTTCCTAACAACCCTAAACATAACCCTAACCGCAACAAGAAGCTGAACCCGAGTTAGACCCGAAAAAAAACGTACGGTGCCACTTTCTGCCATCAAAAAGTGCTCTCAGCGGAAGCCTTTGGGTACACCTGAACTCCCTGGGGGAGCCTTTACGCAACCCCACACTCAACAGGACTCTGCGTCTTCACTCTTTCCTAACAACCCTAAACATAACCCTAACCGCAACAAGAAGCTGAACCCGAGTTAGACCCGAAAAAACACGGACGGTGCCACTTTCTGCCATCAAAAAGTGCTCTCAGCGGAAGCCTTTGGGTACACCTGAACTCCCTGGGGGAGCCTTTACGCAACCCCACACTCAACAGGACTCTGCGTCTTCACTCTTTCCTAACAACCCTAAACATAACCCTAACCGCAACAAGAAGCTCAACCCGAGTTAGACCCGAAAAAACACGTACGGTGCCACTTTCTGCCATCAAAAAGTGCTCTCAGCGGAAGCCTTTGGGTACACCTGAACTCCCTGGGGGAGCCTTTATGCAACCCCACACTCAACAGGACTCTGCGCCTTCACTCTTTCCTAACAACCCTAAACATAACCCTAACCGCAACAAGAAGCTGAACCCGAGTTAGACCCGAAAAATCACGTACGGTGCCACTTTCTGCCATCAAAAAGTGCTCTCAGCGGAAGCCTTTGGGTACACCTGAACTCCCTGGGGGAGCCTTTACGCAACCCCACACTCAACAGGACTCTGCGTCTTCACTCTTTCCTAACAACCCTAAACATAACCCTAACCGCAACAAGAAGCTGAACCCGAGTTAGACCCGAAAAAACACGTACGGTGCCACTTTCTGCCATCAAAAAGTGCTCTCAGCGGAAGCCTTTGGGTACACCTGAACTCCCTGGGGGAGCCTTTACGCAACCCCACACTCAACAGGACTCTGCGTCTTCACTCTTTCCTAACAACCCTAAACATAACCCTAACCGCAACAAGAAGCTGAACCCGAGTTAGACCCGAAAAAACACGTACGGTGCCACTTTCTGCCATCAAAAAGTGCTCTCAGCGGAAGCCTTTGGGTACACCTGAACTCCCTGGGGGAGCCTTTACGCAACCCCACACTCAACAGGACTCTGCGTCTTCACTCTTTCCTAACAACCCTAAACATAACCCTAACTGCAACAAGAAGCTGAACCCGAGTTAGACCCGAAAAAAAACGTACGGTGCCACTTTCTGCCATCAAAAAGTGCTCTCAGCGGAAGCCTTTGGGTACACCTGAACTCCCTGGGGGAGCCTTTACGCAACCCCACACTCAACAGGACTCTGCGTCTTCACTCTTTCCTAACAACCCTAAACATAACCCTAACCGCAACAAGAAGCTGAACCCGAGTTAGACCCGAAAAAACACGGACGGTGCCACTTTCTGCCATCAAAAAGTGCTCTCAGCGGAACCCTTTGGGTACACCTGAACTCCCTGGGGGAGCCTTTACGCAACCCCACACTCAACAGGACTCTGCGTCTTCACTCTTTCCTAACAACCCTAAACATAACCCTAACTGCAACAAGAAGCTGAACCCGAGTTAGACCCGAAAAAAAACGTACGGTGCCACTTTCTGCCATCAAAAAGTGCTCTCAGCGGAAGCCTTTGGGTACACTTGAACTCCCTGGGGGAGCCTTTACGCAACCCCACACTCAACAGGACTCTGCGTCTTCACTCTTTCCTAACAACCCTAAACATAACCCTAACCGCAACAAGAAGCTGAACCCGAGTTAGACCCGAAAAAACACGTACGGTGCCACTTTCTGCCATCAAAAAGTGCTCTCAGCGGAAGCCTTTGGGTACACCTGAACTCCCTGGGGGAGCCTTTACGCAACCCCACACTCAACAGGACTCTGCGTCTTCACTCTTTCTTAACAACCCTAAACATAACCCTAACCGCAACAAGAAGCTGAACCCGAGTTAGACCCGAAGAAACACGTACGGTGCCACTTTCTGCCATCAAAAAGTGCTCTCAGCGGAAGCCTTTGGGTACACCTGAACTCCCTGGGGGAGCCTTTACGCAACCCCACACTCAACAGGACTCTGCGTCTTCACTCTTTCCTAACAACCCTAAACATAACCCTAACCGCAACAAGAAGCTGAACCCGAGTTAGACCCGAAAAAACACGGACGGTGCCACTTTCTGCCATCAAAAAGTGCTCTCAGCGGAAGCCTTTGGGTACACCTGAACTCCCTGGGGGAGCCTTTACGCAACCCCACACTCAACAGGACTCTGCGCCTTCACTCTTTCCTAACAACCCTAAACATAACCCTAACCGCAACAAGAAGCTGAACCCGAGTTAGACCCGAAAAAACACGTACGGTGCCACTTTCTGCCATCAAAAAGTGCTCTCAGCGGAAGCCTTTGGGTACACCTGAACTCCCTGGGGGAGCCTTTACGCAACCCCACACTCAACAGGACTCTGCGTCTTCACTCTTTCCTAACAACCCTAAACATAACCCTAACCGCAACAAGAAGCTGAACCCGAGTTAGACCCGAAAAAACACGGACGGTGCCACTTTCTGCCATCAAAAAGTGCTCTCAGCGGAAGCCTTTGGGTACACCTGAACTCCCTGGGGGAGCCTTTATGCAACCCCACACTCAACAGGACTCTGCGCCTTCACTCTTTCCTAACAACCCTAAACATAACCCTAACCGGAACAAGAAGCTGAACCCGAGTTAGACACGAAAAAACACGTACGGTTCCACTTTCTGCCATCAAAAAGTGCTCTCAGCGGAAGCCTTTGGGTACACCTGAACTCCCTGGGGGAGCCTTTACGCAACCCCACACTCAACAGGACTCTGCGTCTTCACTCTTTCCTAACAACCCTAAACATAACCCTAACCGGAACAAGAAGCTGAACCCGAGTTAGACCCGAAAAAACACGGACGGTGCCACTTTCTGCCATCAAAAAGTGCTCTCAGCGGAAGCCTTTGGGTACACCTGAACTCCCTGGGGGAGCCTTTACGCAACCCCACACTCAACAGGACTCTGCGTCTTCACTCTTTCCTAACAACCCTAAACATAACCCTAACCGCAACAAGAAGCTGAACCCGAGTTAGACCCGAAGAAACACGTACGGTGCCACTTTCTGCCATCAAAAAGTGCTCTCAGCGGAAGCCTTTGGGTACACCTGAACTCCCTGGGGGAGCCTTTACGCAACCCCACACTCAACAGGACTCTGCGTCTTCACTCTTTCCTAACAACCCTAAACATAACCCTAACCGCAACAAGAAGCTGAACCCGAGTTAGACCCGAAAAAACACGGACGGTGCCACTTTCTGCCATCAAAAAGTGCTCTCAGCGGAAGCCTTTGGGTACACCTGAACTCCCTGGGGGAGCCTTTACGCAACCCCACACTCAACAGGACTCTGCGCCTTCACTCTTTCCTAACAACCCTAAACATAACCCTAACCGCAACAAGAAGCTGAACCCGAGTTAGACCCGAAAAAACACGTACGGTGCCACTTTCTGCCATCAAAAAGTGCTCTCAGCGGAAGCCTTTGGGTACACCTGAACTCCCTGGGGGAGCCTTTACGCAACCCCACACTCAACAGGACTCTGCGTCTTCACTCTTTCCTAACAACCCTAAACATAACCCTAACCGCAACAAGAAGCTGAACCCGAGTTACACCCGAAAAAACACGTACGGTGCCACTTTCTGCCATCAAAAAGTGCTCTCAGCGGAAGCCTTTGGGTACACCTGAACTCCCTGGGGGAGCCTTTACGCAACCCCACACTCAACAGGACTCTGCGTCTTCACTCTTTCCTAACAACCCTAAACATAACCCTAACCGCAACAAGAAGCTGAACCCGAGTTAGACACGAAAAAACACGTACGGTTCCACTTTCTGCCATCAAAAAGTGCTCTCAGCGGAAGCCTTTGGGTACACCTGAAATCCCTGGGGCAGCCTTTACGCAACCCCACACTCAACAGGACTCTGCGTCTTCACTCTTTCCTAACAACCCTAAACATAACCCTAACTGCAACAAGAAGCTGAACCCGAGTTAGACCCGAAAAAAAACGTACGGTGCCACTTTCTGCCATCAAAAAGTGCTCTCAGCGGAAGCCTTTGGGTACACTTGAACTCCCTGGGGGAGCCTTTACGCAACCCCACACTCAACAGGACTCTGCGTCTTCACTCTTTCCTAACAACCCTAAACATAACCCTAACCGCAACAAGAAGCTCAAACCGAGTTAGACCCGAAAAAACACGTACGGTGCCACTTTCTGCCATCAAAAAGTGCTCTCAGCGGAAGCCTTTGGGTACACCTGAACTCCCTGGGGGAGCCTTTACGCAACCCCACACTCAACAGGACTCTGCGTCTTCACTCTTTCCTAACAACCCTAAACATAACCCTAACCGCAACAAGAAGCTGAACCCGAGTTAGACCCGAAGAAACACGTACGGTGCCACTTTCTGCCATCAAAAAGTGCTCTCAGCGGAAGCCTTTGGGTACACCTGAACTCCCTGGGGGAGCCTTTACGCAACCCCACACTCAACAGGACTCTGCGTCTTCACTCTTTCCTAACAACCCTAAACATAACCCTAACCGCAACAAGAAGCTGAACCCGAGTTAGACCCGAAAAAACACGGACGGTGCCACTTTCTGCCATCAAAAAGTGCTCTCAGCGGAAGCCTTTGGGTACACCTGAACTCCCTGGGGGAGCCTTTACGCAACCCCACACTCAACAGGACTCTGCGCCTTCACTCTTTCCTAACAACCCTAAACATAACCCTAACCGCAACAAGAAGCTGAACCCGAGTTAGACCCGAAAAAACACGTACGGTGCCACTTTCTGCCATCAAAAAGTGCTCTCAGCGGAAGCCTTTGGGTACACCTGAACTCCCTGGGGGAGCCTTTACGCAACCCCACACTCAACAGGACTCTGCGTCTTCACTCTTTCCTAACAACCCTAAACATAACCCTAACCGCAACAAGAAGCTGAACCCGAGTTACACCCGAAAAAACACGTACGGTGCCACTTTCTGCCATCAAAAAGTGCTCTCAGCGGAAGCCTTTGGGTACACCTGAACTCCCTGGGGGAGCCTTTACGCAACCCCACACTCAACAGGACTCTGCGTCTTCACTCTTTCCTAACAACCCTAAACATAACCCTAACCGGAACAAGAAGCTGAACCCGAGTTAGACACGAAAAAACACGTACGGTTCCACTTTCTGCCATCAAAAAGTGCTCTCAGCGGAAGCCTTTGGGTACACCTGAACTCCCTGGGGGAGCCTTTACGCAACCCCACACTCAACAGGACTCTGCGTCTTCACTCTTTCCTAACAACCCTAAACATAACCCTAACCGCAACAAGAAGCTGAACCCGAGTTAGACCCGAAAAAACACGGACGGTGCCACTTTCTGCCATCAAAAAGTGCTCTCAGCGGAAGCCTTTGGGTACACCTGAACTCCCTGGGGGAGCCTTTACGCAACCCCACACTCAACAGGACTCTGCGTCTTCACTCTTTCCTAACAACCCTAAACATAACCCTAACCGCAACAAGAAGCTGAACCCGAGTTAGACCCGAAAAAACACGGACGGTGCCACTTTCTGCCATCAAAAAGTGCTCTCAGCGGAAGCCTTTGGGTACACCTGAACTCCCTGGGGGAGCCTTTACGCAACCCCACACTCAACAGGACTCTGCGTCTTCACTCTTTCCTAACAACCCTAAACATAACCCTAACCGCAACAAGAAGCTGAACCCGAGTTAGACCCGAAAAAACACGTACGGTGCCACTTTCTGCCATCAAAAAGTGCTCTCAGCGGAAGCCTTTGGGTACACGTGAACTCCCTGGGGGAGCCTTTACGCAACCCCACACTCAACAGGACTCTGCGTCTTCACTCTTTCCTAACAACCCTAAACATAACCCTAACCGCAACAAGAAGCTGAACCCGAGTTAGACCCGAAAAAACACGTACGGTGCCACTTTCTGCCATCAAAAAGTGCTCTCAGCGGAAGCCTTTGGGTACACCTGAACTCCCTGGGGGAGCCTTTACGCAACCCCACACTCAACAGGACTCTGCGTCTTCACTCTTTCCTAACAACCCTAAACATAACCCTAACCGGAACAAGAAGCTGAACCCGAGTTAGACACGAAAAAACACGTACGGTTCCACTTTCTGCCATCAAAAAGTGCTCTCAGCGGAAGCCTTTGGGTACACCTGAACTCCCTGGGGGAGCCTTTACGCAACCCCACACTCAACAGGACTCTGCGTCTTCACTCTTTCCTAACAACCCTAAACATAACCCTAACTGCAACAAGAAGCTGAACCCGAGTTAGACCCGAAAAAAAACGTACGGTGCCACTTTCTGCCATCAAAAAGTGCTCTCAGCGGAAGCCTTTGGGTACACTTGAACTCCCTGGGGGAGCCTTTACGCAACCCCACACTCAACAGGACTCTGCGTCTTCACTCTTTCCTAACAACCCTAAACATAACCCTAACCGCAACAAGAAGCTCAAACCGAGTTAGACCCGAAAAAACACGTACGGTGCCACTTTCTGCCATCAAAAAGTGCTCTCAGCGGAAGCCTTTGGGTACACCTGAACTCCCTGGGGGAGCCTTTACGCAACCCCACACTCAACAGGACTCTGCGTCTTCACTCTTTCCTAACAACCCTAAACATAACCCTAACCGCAACAAGAAGCTGAACCCGAGTTAGACCCGAAGAAACACGTACGGTGCCACTTTCTGCCATCAAAAAGTGCTCTCAGCGGAAGCCTTTGGGTACACCTGAACTCCCTGGGGGAGCCTTTACGCAACCCCACACTCAACAGGACTCTGCGTCTTCACTCTTTCCTAACAACCCTAAACATAACCCTAACCGCAACAAGAAGCTGAACCCGAGTTAGACCCGAAAAAACACGGACGGTGCCACTTTCTGCCATCAAAAAGTGCTCTCAGCGGAAGCCTTTGGGTACACCTGAACTCCCTGGGGGAGCCTTTACGCAACCCCACACTCAACAGGACTCTGCGTCTTCACTCTTTCCTAACAACCCTAAACATAACCCTAACCGCAACAAGAAGCTGAACCCGAGTTAGACCCGAAAAAACACGTACGGTGCCACTTTCTGCCATCAAAAAGTGCTCTCAGCGGAAGCCTTTGGGTACACCTGAACTCCCTGGGGGAGCCTTTACGCAACCCCACACTCAACAGGACTCTGCGTCTTCACTCTTTCCTAACAACCCTAAACATAACCCTAACCGCAACAAGAAGCTGAACCCGAGTTAGACCCGAAAAAACACGGACGGTGCCACTTTCTGCCATCAAAAAGTGCTCTCAGCGGAAGCCTTTGGGTACACCTGAACTCCCTGGGGGAGCCTTTACGCAACCCCACACTCAACAGGACTCTGCGTCTTCACTCTTTCCTAACAACCCTAAACATAACCCTAACCGCAACAAGAAGCTGAACCCGAGTTAGACCCGAAAAAACACGGACGGTGCCACTTTCTGCCATCAAAAAGTGCTCTCAGCGGAAGCCTTTGGGTACACCTGAACTCCCTGGGGGAGCCTTTACGCAACCCCACACTCAACAGGACTCTGCGTCTTCACTCTTTCCTAACAACCCTAAACATAACCCTAACCGCAACAAGAAGCTGAACCCGAGTTAGACCCGAAAAAACACGTACGGTGCCACTTTCTGCCATCAAAAAGTGCTCTCAGCGGAAGCCTTTGGGTACACGTGAACTCCCTGGGGGAGCCTTTACGCAACCCCACACTCAACAGGACTCTGCGTCTTCACTCTTTCCTAACAACCCTAAACATAACCCTAACCGCAACAAGAAGCTGAACCCGAGTTAGACCCGAAAAAACACGGACGGTGCCACTTTCTGCCATCAAAAAGTGCTCTCAGCGGAAGCCTTTGGGTACACCTGAACTCCCTGGGGGAGCCTTTACGCAACCCCACACTCAACAGGACTCTGCGCCTTCACTCTTTCCTAACAACCCTAAACATAACCCTAACCGCAACAAGAAGCTGAACCCGAGTTAGACCCGAAAAATCACATACGGTTCCACTTTCTGCCATCAAAAAGTGCTCTCAGCGGAAGCCTTTGGGTACACCTGAACTCCCTGGGGGAGCCTTTACGCAACCCCACACTCAACAGGACTCTGCGTCTTCACTCTTTCCTAACAACCCTAAACATAACCCTAACCGCAACAAGAAGCTGAACCCGAGTTAGACCCGAAAAAACACGTACGGTGCCACTTTCTGCCATCAAAAAGTGCTCTCAGCGGAAGCCTTTGGGTACACCTGAACTCCCTGGGGGAGCCTTTACGCAACCCCACACTCAACAGGACTCTGCGTCTTCACTCTTTCCTAACAACCCTAAACATAACCCTAACCGCAACAAGAAGCTGAACCCGAGTTAGACCCGAAAAAACACGGACGGTGCCACTTTCTGCCATCAAAAAGTGCTCTCAGCGGAAGCCTTTGGGTACACCTGAACTCCCTGGGGGAGCCTTTACGCAACCCCACACTCAACAGGACTCTGCGCCTTCACTCTTTCCTAACAACCCTAAACATAACCCTAACCGCAACAAGAAGCTGAACCCGAGTTAGACCCGAAAAATCACATACGGTTCCACTTTCTGCCATCAAAAAGTGCTCTCAGCGGAAGCCTTTGGGTACACCTGAACTCCCTGGGGGAGCCTTTACGCAACCCCACACTCAACAGGACTCTGCGTCTTCACTCTTTCCTAACAACCCTAAACATAACCCTAACCGCAACAAGAAGCTGAACCCGAGTTAGACCCGAAAAAACACGTACGGTGCCACTTTCTGCCATCAAAAAGTGCTCTCAGCGGAACCCTTTGGGTACACCTGAACTCCCTGGGGGAGCCTTTACGCAACCCCACACTCAACAGGACTCTGCGTCTTCACTCTTTCCTAACAACCCTAAACATAACCCTAACTGCAACAAGAAGCTGAACCCGAGTTAGACCCGAAAAAAAACGTACGGTGCCACTTTCTGCCATCAAAAAGTGCTCTCAGCGGAAGCCTTTGGGTACACTTGAACTCCCTGGGGGAGCCTTTACGCAACCCCACACTCAACAGGACTCTGCGTCTTCACTCTTTCCTAACAACCCTAAACATAACCCTAACCGGAACAAGAAGCTGAACCCGAGTTAGACCCGAAAAAACACGTACGGTGCCACTTTCTGCCATCAAAAAGTGCTCTCAGCGGAACCCTTTGGGTACACCTGAACTCCCTGGGGGAGCCTTTACGCAACCCCACACTCAACAGGACTCTGCGTCTTCACTCTTTCCTAACAACCCTAAACATAACCCTAACCGCAACAAGAAGCTGAACCCGAGTTAGACCCGAAAAAACACGTACGGTGCCACTTTCTGCCATCAAAAAGTGCTCTCAGCGGAAGCCTTTGGGTACACCTGAACTCCCTGGGGGAGCCTTTACGCAACCCCACACTCAACAGGACTCTGCGTCTTCACTCTTTCCTAACAACCCTAAACATAACCCTAACCGCAACAAGAAGCTGAACCCGAGTTAGACCCGAAAAAACACGGACGGTGCCACTTTCTGCCATCAAAAAGTGCTCTCAGCGGAAGCCTTTGGGTACACCTGAACTCCCTGGGGGAGCCTTTACGCAACCCCACACTCAACAGGACTCTGCGCCTTCACTCTTTCCTAACAACCCTAAACATAACCCTAACCGCAACAAGAAGCTGAACCCGAGTTAGACCCGAAAAATCACATACGGTTCCACTTTCTGCCATCAAAAAGTGCTCTCAGCGGAAGCCTTTGGGTACACCTGAACTCCCTGGGGGAGCCTTTACGCAACCCCACACTCAACAGGACTCTGCGTCTTCACTCTTTCCTAACAACCCTAAACATAACCCTAACCGCAACAAGAAGCTGAACCCGAGTTAGACCCGAAAAAACACGTACGGTGCCACTTTCTGCCATCAAAAAGTGCTCTCAGCGGAACCCTTTGGGTACACCTGAACTCCCTGGGGGAGCCTTTACGCAACCCCACACTCAACAGGACTCTGCGTCTTCACTCTTTCCTAACAACCCTAAACATAACCCTAACTGCAACAAGAAGCTGAACCCGAGTTAGACCCGAAAAAAAACGTACGGTGCCACTTTCTGCCATCAAAAAGTGCTCTCAGCGGAAGCCTTTGGGTACACTTGAACTCCCTGGGGGAGCCTTTACGCAACCCCACACTCAACAGGACTCTGCGTCTTCACTCTTTCCTAACAACCCTAAACATAACCCTAACCGCAACAAGAAGCTGAACCCGAGTTAGACCCGAAAAAACACGTACGGTGCCACTTTCTGCCATCAAAAAGTGCTCTCAGCGGAAGCCTTTGGGTACACCTGAACTCCCTGGGGGAGCCTTTACGCAACCCCACACTCAACAGGACTCTGCGTCTTCACTCTTTCCTAACAACCCTAAACATAACCCTAACCGCAACAAGAAGCTGAACCCGAGTTAGACCCGAAGAAACACGGACGGTGCCACTTTCTGCCATCAAAAAGTGCTCTCAGCGGAAGCCTTTGGGTACACCTGAACTCCCTGGGGGAGCCTTTACGCAACCCCACACTCAACAGGACTCTGCGTCTTCACTCTTTCCTAACAACCCTAAACATAACCCTAACCGCAACAAGAAGCTGAACCCGAGTTAGACCCGAAAAAACACGTACGGTGCCACTTTCTGCCATCAAAAAGTGCTCTCAGCGGAAGCCTTTGGGTACACGTGAACTCCCTGGGGGAGCCTTTACGCAACCCCACACTCAACAGGACTCTGCGTCTTCACTCTTTCCTAACAACCCTAAACATAACCCTAACCGCAACAAGAAGCTGAACCCGAGTTAGACCCGAAAAAACACGTACGGTGCCACTTTCTGCCATCAAAAAGTGCTCTCAGCGGAAGCCTTTGGGTACACCTGAACTCCCTGGGGGAGCCTTTACGCAACCCCACACTCAACAGGACTCTGCGTCTTCACTCTTTCCTAACAACCCTAAACATAACCCTAACCGCAACAAGAAGCTGAACCCGAGTTAGACCCGAAAAAACACGGACGGTGCCACTTTCTGCCATCAAAAAGTGCTCTCAGCGGAAGCCTTTGGGTACACCTGAACTCCCTGGGGGAGCCTTTACGCAACCCCACACTCAACAGGACTCTGCGCCTTCACTCTTTCCTAACAACCCTAAACATAACCCTAACCGCAACAAGAAGCTGAACCCGAGTTAGACCCGAAAAATCACATACGGTTCCACTTTCTGCCATCAAAAAGTGCTCTCAGCGGAAGCCTTTGGGTACACCTGAACTCCCTGGGGGAGCCTTTACGCAACCCCACACTCAACAGGACTCTGCGTCTTCACTCTTTCCTAACAACCCTAAACATAACCCTAACCGCAACAAGAAGCTGAACCCGAGTTAGACCCGAAAAAACACGGACGGTGCCACTTTCTGCCATCAAAAAGTGCTCTCAGCGGAAGCCTTTGGGTACACCTGAACTCCCTGGGGGAGCCTTTACGCAACCCCACACTCAACAGGACTCTGCGTCTTCACTCTTTCCTAACAACCCTAAACATAACCCTAACTGCAACAAGAAGCTGAACCCGAGTTAGACCCGAAAAAAAACGTACGGTGCCACTTTCTGCCATCAAAAAGTGCTCTCAGCGGAAGCCTTTGGGTACACTTGAACTCCCTGGGGGAGCCTTTACGCAACCCCACACTCAACAGGACTCTGCGTCTTCACTCTTTCCTAACAACCCTAAACATAACCCTAACCGGAACAAGAAGCTGAACCCGAGTTAGACCCGAAAAAACACGGACGGTGCCACTTTCTGCCATCAAAAAGTGCTCTCAGCGGAAGCCTTTGGGTACACCTGAACTCCCTGGGGGAGCCTTTACGCAACCCCACACTCAACAGGACTCTGCGTCTTCACTCTTTCCTAACAACCCTAAACATAACCCTAACCGCAACAAGAAGCTGAACCCGAGTTAGACCCGAAAAAACACGGACGGTGCCACTTTCTGCCATCAAAAAGTGCTCTCAGCGGAAGCCTTTGGGTACACCTGAACTCCCTGGGGGAGCCTTTACGCAACCCCACACTCAACAGGACTCTGCGTCTTCACTCTTTCCTAACAACCCTAAACATAACCCTAACCGCAACAAGAAGCTGAACCCGAGTTAGACCCGAAAAAACACGGACGGTGCCACTTTCTGCCATCAAAAAGTGCTCTCAGCGGAAGCCTTTGGGTACACCTGAACTCCCTGGGGGAGCCTTTACGCAACCCCACACTCAACAGGACTCTGCGTCTTCACTCTTTCCTAACAACCCTAAACATAACCCTAACCGCAACAAGAAGCTGAACCCGAGTTAGACCCGAAAAAACACGGACGGTGCCACTTTCTGCCATCAAAAAGTGCTCTCAGCGGAACCCTTTGGGTACACCTGAACTCCCTGGGGGAGCCTTTACGCAACCCCACACTCAACAGGACTCTGCGTCTTCACTCTTTCCTAACAACCCTAAACATAACCCTAACCGCAACAAGAAGCTGAACCCGAGTTAGACCCGAAAAAACACGGACGGTGCCACTTTCTGCCATCAAAAAGTGCTCTCAGCGGAAGCCTTTGGGTACACGTGAACTCCCTGGGGGAGCCTTTACGCAACCCCACACTCAACAGGACTCTGCGTCTTCACTCTTTCCTAACAACCCTAAACATAACCCTAACCGCAACAAGAAGCTGAACCCGAGTTAGACCCGAAAAAACACGGACGGTGCCACTTTCTGCCATCAAAAAGTGCTCTCAGCGGAAGCCTTTGGGTACACCTGAACTCCCTGGGGGAGCCTTTACGCAACCCCACACTCAACAGGACTCTGCGTCTTCACTCTTTCCTAACAACCCTAAACATAACCCTAACCGCAACAAGAAGCTGAACCCGAGTTAGACCCGAAAAATCACATACGGTTCCACTTTCTGCCATCAAAAAGTGCTCTCAGCGGAAGCCTTTGGGTACACCTGAACTCCCTGGGGGAGCCTTTACGCAACCCCACACTCAACAGGACTCTGCGTCTTCACTCTTTCCTAACAACCCTAAACATAACCCTAACCGCAACAAGAAGCTGAACCCGAGTTAGACCCGAAAAAACACGTACGGTGCCACTTTCTGCCATCAAAAAGTGCTCTCAGCGGAACCCTTTGGGTACACCTGAACTCCCTGGGGGAGCCTTTACGCAACCCCACACTCAACAGGACTCTGCGTCTTCACTCTTTCCTAACAACCCTAAACATAACCCTAACCGCAACAAGAAGCTGAACCCGAGTTAGACCCGAAAAAACACGGACGGTTCCACTTTCTGCCATCAAAAATTGCTCTCAGCGGAAGCCTTTGGGTACACCTGAACTCCCTGGGGGAGCCTTTACGCAACCCCACACTCAACAGGACTCTGCGTCTTCACTCTTTCCTAACAACCCTAAACATAACCCTAACCGGAACAAGAAGCTGAACCCGAGTTAGACCCGAAAAAACACGGACGGTGCCACTTTCTGCCATCAAAAAGTGGTCTCAGCGGAAGCCTTTGGGTACACCTGAACTCCCTGGGGGAGCCTTTACACAACCCCACACTCAACAGGACTCTGCGTCTTCACTCTTTCCTAACAACCCTAAACATAACCCTAACCGCAACAAGAAGCTGAACCCGAGTTAGACCCGAAAAAACACGTACGGTGCCACTTTCTGCCATCAAAAAGTGCTCTCAGCGGAAGCCTTTGGGTACACCTGAACTCCCTGGGGGAGCCTTTACGCAACCCCACACTCAACAGGACTCTGCGTCTTCACTCTTTCCTAACAACCCTAAACATAACCCTAACCGCAACAAGAAGCTGAACCCGAGTTAGACCCGAAAAAACACGGACGGTGCCACTTTCTGCCATCAAAAAGTGCTCTCAGCGGAAGCCTTTGGGTACACCTGAACTCCCTGGGGGAGCCTTTACGCAACCCCACACTCAACAGGACTCTGCGTCTTCACTCTTTCCTAACAACCCTAAACATAACCCTAACCGCAACAAGAAGCTGAACCCGAGTTAGACCCGAAAAAACACGTACGGTGCCACTTTCTGCCATCAAAAAGTGCTCTCAGCGGAACCCTTTGGGTACACCTGAACTCCCTGGGGGAGCCTTTACGCAACCCCACACTCAACAGGACTCTGCGTCTTCACTCTTTCCTAACAACCCTAAACATAACCCTAACCGCAACAAGAAGCTGAACCCGAGTTAGACCCGAAAAAACACGTACGGTGCCACTTTCTGCCATCAAAAAGTGCTCTCAGCGGAACCCTTTGGGTACACCTGAACTCCCTGGGGGAGCCTTTACGCAACCCCACACTCAACAGGACTCTGCGTCTTCACTCTTTCCTAACAACCCTAAACATAACCCTAACCGGAACAAGAAGCTGAACCCGGGTTAGACCCGAAAAAAAACGTACAGTGCCACTTTCTGCCATCAAAAAGTGCTCTCAGCGGAAGCCTTTGGGAACACCTGAACTCCCTGGGGGAGCCTTTACGCAACCCCACACTCAACAGGACTCTGCGTCTTCACTCTTTCCTAACAACCCTAAACATAACCCTAACCGCAACAAGAAGCTCAACCCGAGTTAGACCCGAAAAAACACGGACAGTGCCACTTTATGCCATCAAAAAGTGCTCTCAGCGGAAGCCTTTGGGTACACCTGAACTCCCTGGGGGAGCCTTTACGCAACCCCACACTCAACAGGACTCTGCGTCTTCACTCTTTCCTAACAACCCTAAACATAACCCTAACCGCAACAAGAAGCTGAACCCGAGTTAGACCCGAAAAAACACGTACGGTGCCACTTTCTGCCATCAAAAAGTGCTCTCAGCGGAAGCCTTTGGGTACACCTGAACTCCCTGGGGGAGCCTTTACGCAACCCCACACTCAACAGGACTCTGCGTCTTCACTCTTTCCTAACAACCCTAAACATAACCCTAACCGCAACAAGAAGCTGAACCCGAGTTAGACCCGAAAAAACACGTACGGTGCCACTTTATGCCATCAAAAAGTGCTCTCAGCGGAAGCCTTTGGGAACACCTGAACTCCCTGGGGGAGCCTTTACGCAACCCCACACTCAACAGGACTCTGCGTCTTCACTCTTTCCTAACAACCCTAAACATAACCCTAACCGCAACAAGAAGCTGAACCCGAGTTAGACCCGAAAAAAAACGTACGGTGCCACTTTCTGCCATCAAAAAGTGCTCTCAGCGGAAGCCTTTGGGTACACCTGAACTCCCTGGGGGAGCCTTTACGCAACCCCACACTCAACAGGACTCTGCGTCTTCACTCTTTCCTAACAACCCTAAACATAACCCTAACCGCAACAAGAAGCTGAACCCGAGTTAGACCCGAAAAAACACGGACGGTGCCACTTTCTGCCATCAAAAAGTGCTCTCAGCGGAAGCCTTTGGGTACACCTGAACTCCCTGGGGGAGCCTTTACGCAACCCCACACTCAACAGGACTCTGCGTCTTCACTCTTTCCTAACAACCCTAAACATAACCCTAACCGCAACAAGAAGCTGAACCCGAGTTAGACCCGAAAAAACACGTACGGTGCCACTTTCTGCCATCAAAAAGTGCTCTCAGCGAAAGCCTTTGGGTACACCTGAACTCCCTGGGGGAGCCTTTACGCAACCCCACACTCAACAGGACTCTGCGTCTTCACTCTTTCCTAACAACCCTAAACATAACCCTAACCGCAACAAGAAGCTGAACCCGAGTTAGACCCGAAAAAACACGTACGGTGCCACTTTCTGCCATCAAAAAGTGCTCTCAGCGGAAGCCTTTGGGTACACCTGAACTCCCTGGGGGAGCCTTTACGCAACCCCACACTCAACAGGACTCTGCGTCTTCACTCTTTCCTAACAACCCTAAACATAACCCTAACCGCAACAAGAAGCTGAACCCGAGTTAGACCCGAAAAAACACGGACGGTGCCACTTTCTGCCATCAAAAAGTGCTCTCAGCGGAAGCCTTTGGGTACACCTGAACTCCCTGGGGGAGCCTTTACGCAACCCCACACTCAACAGGACTCTGCGCCTTCACTCTTTCCTAACAACCCTAAACATAACCCTAACCGCAACAAGAAGCTGAACCCGAGTTAGACCCGAAAAAACACGTACGGTGCCACTTTCTGCCATCCAAAAGTGCTCTCAGCGGAAGCCTTTGGGTACACCTGAACTCCCTGGGGGAGCCTTTACGCAACCCCACACTCAACAGGACTCTGCGTCTTCACTCTTTCCTAACAACCCTAAACATAACCCTAACCGTAACAAGAAGCTGAACCCGAGTTAGACCCGAAAAAACACGTACGGTGCCACTTTCTGCCATCAAAAAGTGCTCTCAGCGGAAGCCTTTGGGTACACCTGAACTCCCTGGGGGAGCCTTTACGCAACCCCACACTCAACAGGACTCTGCGTCTTCACTCTTTCCTAACAACCCTAAACATAACCCTAACTGCAACAAGAAGCTGAACCCGAGTTAGACCCGGAAAAAAACGTACGGTGCCACTTTCTGCCATCAAAAAGTGCTCTCAGCGGAAGCCTTTGGGTACACCTGAACTCCCTGGGGGAGCCTTTACGCAACCCCACACTCAACAGGACTCTGCGTCTTCACTCTTTCCTAACAACCCTAAACATAACCCTAACCGTAACAAGAAGCTGAACCCGAGTTAGACCCGAAAAAACACGTACGGTGCCACTTTCTGCCATCAAAAAGTGCTCTCAGCGGAAGCCTTTGGGTACACCTGAACTCCCTGGGGGAGCCTTTACGCAACCCCACACTCAACAGGACTCTGCGTCTTCACTCTTTCCTAACAACCCTAAACATAACCCTAACCGCAACAAGAAGCTGAACCCGAGTTAGACCCGAAAAAACACGGACGGTGCCACTTTCTGCCATCAAAAAGTGCTCTCAGCGGAAGCCTTTGGGTACACGTGAACTCCCTGGGGGAGCCTTTACGCAACCCCACACTCAACAGGACTCTGCGTCTTCACTCTTTCCTAACAACCCTAAACATAACCCTAACCGCAACAAGAAGCTGAACCCGAGTTAGACCCGAAAAAACACGTACGGTGCCACTTTCTGCCATCAAAAAGTGCTCTCAGCGGAAGCCTTTGGGTACACCTGAACTCCCTGGGGGAGCCTTTACGCAACCCCACACTCAACAGGACTCTGCGTCTTCACTCTTTCCTAACAACCCTAAACATAACCCTAACCGCAACAAGAAGCTGAACCCGAGTTAGACCCGAAAAAACACGTACGGTGCCACTTTCTGCCATCAAAAAGTGCTCTCAGCGGAAGCCTTTGGGTACACCTGAACTCCCTGGGGGAGCCTTTACGCAACCCCACACTCAACAGGACTCTGCGTCTTCACTCTTTCCTAACAACCCTAAACATAACCCTAACCGGAACAAGAAGCTGAACCCGAGTTAGACCCGAAAAAACACGTACGGTGCCACTTTCTGCCATCAAAAAGTGCTCTCAGCGGAAGCCTTTGGGTACACCTGAACTCCCTGGGGGAGCCTTTACGCAACCCCACACTCAACAGGACTCTGCGTCTTCACTCTTTCCTAACAACCCTAAACATAACCCTAACCGCAACAAGAAGCTGAACCCGAGTTAGACCCGAAAAAACACGTACGGTGCCACTTTCTGCCATCAAAAAGTGCTCTCGGCGGAAGTCTTTGAGTACACCTGAACTCCCTGGGGGAGCCTTTACGCAACCCCACACTCAACAGGACTCTGCGTCTTCACTCTTTCCTAACAACCCTAAACATAACCCTAACCGCAACAAGAAGCTGAACCCGAGTTAGACCCGAAAAAACACGTACGGTGCCACTTTCTGCCATCAAAAAGTGGTCTCAGCGGAAGCCTTTGGGTACACCTGAACTCCCTGGGGGAGCCTTTACGCAACCCCACACTCAACAGGACTCTGCGTCTTCACTCTTTCCTAACAACCCTAAACATAACCCTAACCGCAACAAGAAGCTGAACCCGAGTTAGACCCGAAAAAACACGTACGGTGCCACTTTCTGCCATCAAAAAGTGCTCTCAGCGGAAGCCTTTGGGTACACCTGAACTCCCTGGGGGAGCCTTTACGCAACCCCACACTCAACAGGACTCTGCGTCTTCACTCTTTCCTAACAACCCTAAACATAACCCTAACCGCAACAAGAAGCTGAACCCGAGTTAGACCCGAAAAAACACGTACGGTGCCACTTTCTGCCATCAAAAAGTGCTCTCAGCGGAAGCCTTTGGGTACACCTGAACTCCCTGGGGGAGCCTTTACGCAACCCCACACTCAACAGGACTCTGCGTCTTCACTCTTTCCTAACAACCCTAAACATAACCCTAACCGGAACAAGAAGCTGAACCCGAGTTAGACCCGAAAAAACACGGACGGTGCCACTTTCTGCCATCAAAAAGTGCTCTCAGTGGAACCCTTTGGGTACACCTGAACTCCCTGGGGGAGCCTTTACGCAACCCCACACTCAACAGGACTCTGCGTCTTCACTCTTTCCTAACAACCCTAAACATAACCCTAACCGCAACAAGAAGCTGAACCCGAGTTAGACCCGAAAAAACACGTACGGTGCCACTTTCTGGCATCAAAAAGTGCTCTCGGCGGAAGTCTTTGGGTACACCTGAACTCCCTGGGGGAGCCTTTACGCAACCCCACACTCAACAGGACTCTGCGTCTTCACTCTTTCCTAACAACCCTAAACATAACCCTAACCGCAACAAGAAGCTGAACCCGAGTTAGACCCGAAAAAACACGGACGGTGCCACTTTCTGCCATCAAAAAGTGCTCTCAGCGGAAGCCTTTGGGTACACCTGAACTCCCTGGGGGAGCCTTTACGCAACCCCACACTCAACAGGACTCTGCGTCTTCACTCTTTCCTAACAACCCTAAACATAACCCTAACCGCAACAAGAAGCTGAACCCGAGTTAGACCCGAAAAAACACGGACGGTGCCACTTTCTGCCATCAAAAAGTGCTCTCAGCGGAAGCCTTTGGGTACACCTGAACTCCCTGGGGGAGCCTTTACGCAACCCCACACTCAACAGGACTCTGCGTCTTCACTCTTTCCTAACAACCCTAAACATAACCCTAACCGCAACAAGAAGCTGAACCCGAGTTAGACCCGAAAAAACACGGACGGTGCCACTTTCTGCCATCAAAAAGTGCTCTCAGCGGAAGCCTTTGGGTACACCTGAACTCCCTGGGGGAGCCTTTACGCAACCCCACACTCAACAGGACTCTGCGTCTTCACTCTTTCCTAACAACCCTAAACATAACCCTAACCGCAACAAGAAGCTGAACCCGAGTTAGACCCGAAAAAACACGGACGGTGCCACTTTCTGCCATCAAAAAGTGCTCTCAGCGGAAGCCTTTGGGTACACCTGAACTCCCTGGGGGAGCCTTTACGCAACCCCACACTCAACAGGACTCTGCGTCTTCACTCTTTCCTAACAACCCTAAACATAACCCTAACCGCAACAAGAAGCTGAACCCGAGTTAGACCCGAAAAAACACGGACGGTGCCACTTTCTGCCATCAAAAAGTGCTCTCAGCGGAAGCCTTTGGGTACACCTGAACTCCCTGGGGGAGCCTTTACGCAACCCCACACTCAACAGGACTCTGCGTCTTCACTCTTTCCTAACAACCCTAAACATAACCCTAACCGCAACAAGAAGCTGAACCCGAGTTAGACCCGAAAAAACACGTACGGTGCCACTTTCTGCCATCAAAAAGTGCTCTCAGCGGAACCCTTTGGGTACACCTGAACTCCCTGGGGGAGCCTTTACGCAACCCCACACTCAACAGGACTCTGCGCCTTCACTCTTTCCTAACAACCCTAAACATAACCCTAACCGCAACAAGAAGCTGAACCCGAGTTACACCCGAAAAAACACGGACGGTGCCACTTTCTGCCATCAAAAAGTGCTCTCAGCGGAAGCCTTTGGGTACACCTGAACTCCCTGGGGGAGCCTTTACGCAACCCCACACTCAACAGGACTCTGCGTCTTCACTCTTTCCTAACAACCCTAAACATAACCCTAACCGCAACAAGAAGCTGAACCCGAGTTACACCCGAAAAAACACGGACGGTGCCACTTTCTGCCATCAAAAAGTGCTCTCAGCGGAAGCCTTTGGGTACACCTGAACTCCCTGGGGGAGCCTTTACGCAACCCCACACTCAACAGGACTCTGCGTCTTCACTCTTTCCTAACAACCCTAAACATAACCCTAACCGCAACAAGAAGCTGAACCCGAGTTAGACCCGAAAAAACACGGACGGTGCCACTTTCTGCCATCAAAAAGTGCTCTCAGCGGAAGCCTTTGGGTACACCTGAACTCCCTGGGGGAGCCTTTACGCAACCCCACACTCAACAGGACTCTGCGTCTTCACTCTTTCCTAACAACCCTAAACATAACCCTAACCGCAACAAGAAGCTGAACCCGAGTTAGACCCGAAAAAACACGTACGGTGCCACTTTCTGCCATCAAAAAGTGCTCTCAGCGGAAGCCTTTGGGTACACCTGAACTCCCTGGGGGAGCCTTTACGCAACCCCACACTCAACAGGACTCTGCGTCTTCACTCTTTCCTAACAACCCTAAACATAACCCTAACCGCAACAAGAAGCTGAACCCGAGTTAGACCCGAAAAAACACGTACGGTGCCACTTTCTGCCATCAAAAAGTGCTCTCAGCGGAAGCCTTTGGGTACACCTGAACTCCCTGGGGGAGCCTTTACGCAACCCCACACTCAACAGGACTCTGCGTCTTCACTCTTTCCTAACAACCCTAAACATAACCCTAACCGCAACAAGAAGCTGAACCCGAGTTAGACCCGAAAAAACACGTACGGTGCCACTTTCTGCCATCAAAAAGTGCTCTCAGCGGAAGCCTTTGGGTACACCTGAACTCCCTGGGGGAGCCTTTACGCAACCCCACACTCAACAGGACTCTGCGTCTTCACTCTTTCCTAACAACCCTAAACATAACCCTAACCGGAACAAGAAGCTGAACCCGAGTTAGACCCGAAAAAACACGTACGGTGCCACTTTCTGCCATCAAAAAGTGCTCTCAGCGGAAGCCTTTGGGTACACCTGAACTCCCTGGGGGAGCCTTTACGCAACCCCACACTCAACAGGACTCTGCGTCTTCACTCTTTCCTAACAACCCTAAACATAACCCTAACCGCAACAAGAAGCTGAACCCGAGTTAGACCCGAAAAAACACGTACGGTGCCACTTTCTGCCATCAAAAAGTGCTCTCGGCGGAAGTCTTTGAGTACACCTGAACTCCCTGGGGGAGCCTTTACGCAACCCCACACTCAACAGGACTCTGCGTCTTCACTCTTTCCTAACAACCCTAAACATAACCCTAACCGCAACAAGAAGCTGAACCCGAGTTAGACCCGAAAAAACACGTACGGTGCCACTTTCTGCCATCAAAAAGTGGTCTCAGCGGAAGCCTTTGGGTACACCTGAACTCCCTGGGGGAGCCTTTACGCAACCCCACACTCAACAGGACTCTGCGTCTTCACTCTTTCCTAACAACCCTAAACATAACCCTAACCGCAACAAGAAGCTGAACCCGAGTTAGACCCGAAAAAACACGTACGGTGCCACTTTCTGCCATCAAAAAGTGCTCTCAGCGGAAGCCTTTGGGTACACCTGAACTCCCTGGGGGAGCCTTTACGCAACCCCACACTCAACAGGACTCTGCGTCTTCACTCTTTCCTAACAACCCTAAACATAACCCTAACCGCAACAAGAAGCTGAACCCGAGTTAGACCCGAAAAAACACGTACGGTGCCACTTTCTGCCATCAAAAAGTGCTCTCAGCGGAAGCCTTTGGGTACACCTGAACTCCCTGGGGGAGCCTTTACGCAACCCCACACTCAACAGGACTCTGCGTCTTCACTCTTTCCTAACAACCCTAAACATAACCCTAACCGGAACAAGAAGCTGAACCCGAGTTAGACCCGAAAAAACACGGACGGTGCCACTTTCTGCCATCAAAAAGTGCTCTCAGTGGAACCCTTTGGGTACACCTGAACTCCCTGGGGGAGCCTTTACGCAACCCCACACTCAACAGGACTCTGCGTCTTCACTCTTTCCTAACAACCCTAAACATAACCCTAACCGCAACAAGAAGCTGAACCCGAGTTAGACCCGAAAAAACACGTACGGTGCCACTTTCTGGCATCAAAAAGTGCTCTCGGCGGAAGTCTTTGGGTACACCTGAACTCCCTGGGGGAGCCTTTACGCAACCCCACACTCAACAGGACTCTGCGTCTTCACTCTTTCCTAACAACCCTAAACATAACCCTAACCGCAACAAGAAGCTGAACCCGAGTTAGACCCGAAAAAACACGGACGGTGCCACTTTCTGCCATCAAAAAGTGCTCTCAGCGGAAGCCTTTGGGTACACCTGAACTCCCTGGGGGAGCCTTTACGCAACCCCACACTCAACAGGACTCTGCGTCTTCACTCTTTCCTAACAACCCTAAACATAACCCTAACCGCAACAAGAAGCTGAACCCGAGTTAGACCCGAAAAAACACGGACGGTGCCACTTTCTGCCATCAAAAAGTGCTCTCAGCGGAAGCCTTTGGGTACACCTGAACTCCCTGGGGGAGCCTTTACGCAACCCCACACTCAACAGGACTCTGCGTCTTCACTCTTTCCTAACAACCCTAAACATAACCCTAACCGCAACAAGAAGCTGAACCCGAGTTAGACCCGAAAAAACACGGACGGTGCCACTTTCTGCCATCAAAAAGTGCTCTCAGCGGAAGCCTTTGGGTACACCTGAACTCCCTGGGGGAGCCTTTACGCAACCCCACACTCAACAGGACTCTGCGTCTTCACTCTTTCCTAACAACCCTAAACATAACCCTAACCGCAACAAGAAGCTGAACCCGAGTTAGACCCGAAAAAACACGGACGGTGCCACTTTCTGCCATCAAAAAGTGCTCTCAGCGGAAGCCTTTGGGTACACCTGAACTCCCTGGGGGAGCCTTTACGCAACCCCACACTCAACAGGACTCTGCGTCTTCACTCTTTCCTAACAACCCTAAACATAACCCTAACCGCAACAAGAAGCTGAACCCGAGTTAGACCCGAAAAAACACGGACGGTGCCACTTTCTGCCATCAAAAAGTGCTCTCAGCGGAAGCCTTTGGGTACACCTGAACTCCCTGGGGGAGCCTTTACGCAACCCCACACTCAACAGGACTCTGCGTCTTCACTCTTTCCTAACAACCCTAAACATAACCCTAACCGCAACAAGAAGCTGAACCCGAGTTAGACCCGAAAAAACACGTACGGTGCCACTTTCTGCCATCAAAAAGTGCTCTCAGCGGAACCCTTTGGGTACACCTGAACTCCCTGGGGGAGCCTTTACGCAACCCCACACTCAACAGGACTCTGCGCCTTCACTCTTTCCTAACAACCCTAAACATAACCCTAACCGCAACAAGAAGCTGAACCCGAGTTACACCCGAAAAAACACGGACGGTGCCACTTTCTGCCATCAAAAAGTGCTCTCAGCGGAAGCCTTTGGGTACACCTGAACTCCCTGGGGGAGCCTTTACGCAACCCCACACTCAACAGGACTCTGCGTCTTCACTCTTTCCTAACAACCCTAAACATAACCCTAACCGCAACAAGAAGCTGAACCCGAGTTACACCCGAAAAAACACGGACGGTGCCACTTTCTGCCATCAAAAAGTGCTCTCAGCGGAAGCCTTTGGGTACACCTGAACTCCCTGGGGGAGCCTTTACGCAACCCCACACTCAACAGGACTCTGCGTCTTCACTCTTTCCTAACAACCCTAAACATAACCCTAACCGCAACAAGAAGCTGAACCCGAGTTAGACCCGAAAAAACACGGACGGTGCCACTTTCTGCCATCAAAAAGTGCTCTCAGCGGAAGCCTTTGGGTACACCTGAACTCCCTGGGGGAGCCTTTACGCAACCCCACACTCAACAGGACTCTGCGTCTTCACTCTTTCCTAACAACCCTAAACATAACCCTAACCGCAACAAGAAGCTGAACCCGAGTTAGACCCGAAAAAACACGTACGGTGCCACTTTCTGCCATCAAAAAGTGCTCTCAGCGGAAGCCTTTGGGTACACCTGAACTCCCTGGGGGAGCCTTTACGCAACCCCACACTCAACAGGACTCTGCGTCTTCACTCTTTCCTAACAACCCTAAACATAACCCTAACCGCAACAAGAAGCTCAAACCGAGTTAGACCCGAAAAAACACGTACGGTGCCACTTTCTGCCATCAAAAAGTGCTCTCAGCGGAAGCCTTTGGGTACACCTGAACTCCCTGGGGGAGCCTTTACGCAACCCCACACTCAACAGGACTCTGCGTCTTCACTCTTTCCTAACAACCCTAAACATAACCCTAACCGCAACAAGAAGCTGAACCCGAGTTAGACCCGAAAAAACACGTACGGTGCCACTTTCTGCCATCAAAAAGTGCTCTCAGCGGAAGCCTTTGGGTACACCTGAACTCCCTGGGGGAGCCTTTACGCAACCCCACACTCAACAGGACTCTGCGTCTTCACTCTTTCCTAACAACCCTAAACATAACCCTAACCGCAACAAGAAGCTGAACCCGAGTTAGACCCGAAAAAACACGTACGGTGCCACTTTCTGCCATCAAAAAGTGCTCTCAGCGGAAGCCTTTGGGTACACCTGAACTCCCTGGGGGAGCCTTTACGCAACCCCACACTCAACAGGACTCTGCGTCTTCACTCTTTCCTAACAACCCTAAACATAACCCTAACCGCAACAAGAAGCTGAACCCGAGTTAGACCCGAAAAAACACGGACGGTGCCACTTTCTGCCATCAAAAAGTGTTCTCAGCGGAAGCCTTTGGGTACACCTGAACTCCCTGGGGGAGCCTTTACGCAACCCCACACTCAACAGGACTCTGCGTCTTCACTCTTTCCTAACAACCCTAAACATAACCCTAACCGCAACAAGAAGCTGAACCCGAGTTAGACCCGAAAAAACACGGACGGTGCCACTTTCTGCCATCAAAAAGTGCTCTCAGCGGAAGCCTTTGGGTACACCTGAACTCCCTGGGGGAGCCTTTACGCAACCCCACACTCAACAGGACTCTGCGTCTTCACTCTTTCCTAACAACCCTAAACATAACCCTAACCGCAACAAGAAGCTGAACCCGAGTTAGACCCGAAAAAACACGTACGGTGCCACTTTCTGCCATCAAAAAGTGCTCTCAGCGGAACCCTTTGGGTACACCTGAACTCCCTGGGGGAGCCTTTACGCAACCCCACACTCAACAGGACTCTGCGCCTTCACTCTTTCCTAACAACCCTAAACATAACCCTAACCGCAACAAGAAGCTGAACCCGAGTTACACCCGAAAAAACACGGACGGTGCCACTTTCTGCCATCAAAAAGTGCTCTCAGCGGAAGCCTTTGGGTACACCTGAACTCCCTGGGGGAGCCTTTACGCAACCCCACACTCAACAGGACTCTGCGTCTTCACTCTTTCCTAACAACCCTAAACATAACCCTAACCGCAACAAGAAGCTGAACCCGAGTTACACCCGAAAAAACACGGACGGTGCCACTTTCTGCCATCAAAAAGTGCTCTCAGCGGAAGCCTTTGGGTACACCTGAACTCCCTGGGGGAGCCTTTACGCAACCCCACACTCAACAGGACTCTGCGTCTTCACTCTTTCCTAACAACCCTAAACATAACCCTAACCGCAACAAGAAGCTGAACCCGAGTTAGACCCGAAAAAACACGGACGGTGCCACTTTCTGCCATCAAAAAGTGCTCTCAGCGGAAGCCTTTGGGTACACCTGAACTCCCTGGGGGAGCCTTTACGCAACCCCACACTCAACAGGACTCTGCGTCTTCACTCTTTCCTAACAACCCTAAACATAACCCTAACCGCAACAAGAAGCTGAACCCGAGTTAGACCCGAAAAAACACGTACGGTGCCACTTTCTGCCATCAAAAAGTGCTCTCAGCGGAAGCCTTTGGGTACACCTGAACTCCCTGGGGGAGCCTTTACGCAACCCCACACTCAACAGGACTCTGCGTCTTCACTCTTTCCTAACAACCCTAAACATAACCCTAACCGCAACAAGAAGCTCAAACCGAGTTAGACCCGAAAAAACACGTACGGTGCCACTTTCTGCCATCAAAAAGTGCTCTCAGCGGAAGCCTTTGGGTACACCTGAACTCCCTGGGGGAGCCTTTACGCAACCCCACACTCAACAGGACTCTGCGTCTTCACTCTTTCCTAACAACCCTAAACATAACCCTAACCGCAACAAGAAGCTGAACCCGAGTTAGACCCGAAAAAACACGTACGGTGCCACTTTCTGCCATCAAAAAGTGCTCTCAGCGGAAGCCTTTGGGTACACCTGAACTCCCTGGGGGAGCCTTTACGCAACCCCACACTCAACAGGACTCTGCGTCTTCACTCTTTCCTAACAACCCTAAACATAACCCTAACCGCAACAAGAAGCTGAACCCGAGTTAGACCCGAAAAAACACGTACGGTGCCACTTTCTGCCATCAAAAAGTGCTCTCAGCGGAAGCCTTTGGGTACACCTGAACTCCCTGGGGGAGCCTTTACGCAACCCCACACTCAACAGGACTCTGCGTCTTCACTCTTTCCTAACAACCCTAAACATAACCCTAACCGCAACAAGAAGCTGAACCCGAGTTAGACCCGAAAAAACACGGACGGTGCCACTTTCTGCCATCAAAAAGTGTTCTCAGCGGAAGCCTTTGGGTACACCTGAACTCCCTGGGGGAGCCTTTACGCAACCCCACACTCAACAGGACTCTGCGTCTTCACTCTTTCCTAACAACCCTAAACATAACCCTAACCGCAACAAGAAGCTGAACCCGAGTTAGACCCGAAAAAACACGGACGGTGCCACTTTCTGCCATCAAAAAGTGCTCTCAGCGGAAGCCTTTGGGTACACCTGAACTCCCTGGGGGAGCCTTTACGCAACCCCACACTCAACAGGACTCTGCGTCTTCACTCTTTCCTAACAACCCTAAACATAACCCTAACCGCAACAAGAAGCTGAACCCGAGTTAGACCCGAAAAAACACGTACGGTGCCACTTTCTGCCATCAAAAAGTGCTCTCAGCGGAAGCCTTTGGGTACACCTGAACTCCCTGGGGGAGCCTTTACGCAACCCCACACTCAACAGGACTCTGCGTCTTCACTCTTTCCTAACAACCCTAAACATAACCCTAACCGCAACAAGAAGCTCAAACCGAGTTAGACCCGAAAAAACACGTACGGTGCCACTTTCTGCCATCAAAAAGTGCTCTCAGCGGAAGCCTTTGGGTACACCTGAACTCCCTGGGGGAGCCTTTACGCAACCCCACACTCAACAGGACTCTGCGTCTTCACTCTTTCCTAACAACCCTAAACATAACCCTAACCGCAACAAGAAGCTGAACCCGAGTTAGACCCGAAAAAACACGTACGGTGCCACTTTCTGCCATCAAAAAGTGCTCTCAGCGGAAGCCTTTGGGTACACCTGAACTCCCTGGGGGAGCCTTTACGCAACCCCACACTCAACAGGACTCTGCGTCTTCACTCTTTCCTAACAACCCTAAACATAACCCTAACCGCAACAAGAAGCTGAACCCGAGTTAGACCCGAAAAAACACGTACGGTGCCACTTTCTGCCATCAAAAAGTGCTCTCAGCGGAAGCCTTTGGGTACACCTGAACTCCCTGGGGGAGCCTTTACGCAACCCCACACTCAACAGGACTCTGCGTCTTCACTCTTTCCTAACAACCCTAAACATAACCCTAACCGCAACAAGAAGCTGAACCCGAGTTAGACCCGAAAAAACACGGACGGTGCCACTTTCTGCCATCAAAAAGTGTTCTCAGCGGAAGCCTTTGGGTACACCTGAACTCCCTGGGGGAGCCTTTACGCAACCCCACACTCAACAGGACTCTGCGTCTTCACTCTTTCCTAACAACCCTAAACATAACCCTAACCGCAACAAGAAGCTCAACCCGAGTTAGACCCGAAAAAACACGTACGGTGACACTTTCTGCCATCAAAAAGTGCTCTCAGCGGAAGCCTTTGGGTACACCTGAACTCCCTGGGGGAGCCTTTACGCAACCCCACACTCAACAGGACTCTGCGTCTTCACTCTTTCCTAACAACCCTAAACATAACCCTAACCGCAACAAGAAGCTGAACCCGAGTTAGACCCGAAAAAACACGGACGGTGCCACTTTCTGCCATCAAAAAGTGCTCTCAGCGGAAGCCTTTGGGTACACCTGAACTCCCTGGGGGAGCCTTTACGCAACCCCACACTCAACAGGACTCTGCGTCTTCACTCTTTCCTAACAACCCTAAACATAACCCTAACCGCAACAAGAAGCTGAACCCGAGTTAGACCCGAAAAAACACGGACGGTGCCACTTTCTGCCATCAAAAAGTGCTCTCAGCGGAAGCCTTTGGGTACACCTGAACTCCCTGGGGGAGCCTTTACGCAACCCCGCGCTCAACAGGACTCTGCGTCTTCACTCTTTCCTAACAACCCTAAACATAACCCTAACCGCAACAAGAAGCTGAACCTGAGTTAGACCCGAAAAAACACGTACGGTGCCACTTTCTGCCATCAAAAAGTGCTCTCAGCGGAACCCTTTGGGTACACCTGAACTCCCTGGGGGAGCCTTTACGCAACCCCACACTCAACAGGACTCTGCGTCTTCACTCTTTCCTAACAACCCTAAACATAACCCTAACCGCAACAAGAAGCTGAACCCGAGTTAGACCCGAAAAATCACGTACGGTTCCACTTTCTGCCATCAAAAAGTGCTCTCAGCGGAAGCCTTTGGGTACACCTGAACTCCCTGGGGGAGCCTTTACGCAACCCCACACTCAACAGGACTCTGCGTCTTCACTCTTTCCTAACAACCCTAAACATAACCCTAACCGCAACAAGAAGCTGAACCCGAGTTAGACCCGAAAAAACACGTACGGTGCCACTTTCTGCCATCAAAAAGTGCTCTCAGCGGAAGCCTTTGGGTACACCTGAACTCCCTGGGGGAGCCTTTACGCAACCCCACACTCAACAGGACTCTGCGTCTTCACTCTTTCCTAACAACCCTAAACATAACCCTAACCGCAACAAGAAGCTGAACCCGAGTTAGACCCGAAAAAACACGTACGGTGCCACTTTCTGCCATCAAAAAGTGCTCTCAGCGGAAGCCTTTGGGTACACCTGAACTCCCTGGGGGAGCCTTTACGCAACCCCACACTCAACAGGACTCTGCGTCTTCACTCTTTCCTAACAACCCTAAACATAACCCTAACCGCAACAAGAAGCTGAACCCGAGTTAGACCCGAAAAAACACGGACGGTGCCACTTTCTGCCATCAAAAAGTGCTCTCAGCGGAAGCCTTTGGGTACACCTGAACTCCCTGGGGGAGCCTTTACGCAACCCCACACTCAACAGGACTCTGCGTCTTCACTCTTTCCTAACAACCCTAAACATAACCCTAACCGCAACAAGAAGCTCAACCCGAGTTAGACCCGAAAAAACACGTACGGTGCCACTTTCTGCCATCAAAAAGTGCTCTCAGCGGAAGCCTTTGGGTACACCTGAACTCCCTGGGGGAGCCTTTACGCAACCCCACACTCAACAGGACTCTGCGTCTTCGCTCTTTCCTAACAACCCTAAACATAACCCTAACCGCAACAAGAAGCTGAACCCGAGTTAGACCCGAAAAAACACGGACGGTGCCACTTTCTGCCATCAAAAAGTGCTCTCAGCGGAAGCCTTTGGGTACACCTGAACTCCCTGGGGGAGCCTTTACGCAACCCCACACTCAACAGGACTCTGCGTCTTCACTCTTTCCTAACAACCCTAAACATAACCCTAACCGCAACAAGAAGCTGAACCCGAGTTAGACCCGAAAAAACACGGACGGTGCCACTTTCTGCCATCAAAAAGTGCTCTCAGCGGAAGCCTTTGGGTACACCTGAACTCCCTGGGGGAGCCTTTACGCAACCCCACACTCAACAGGACTCTGCGTCTTCACTCTTTCCTAACAACCCTAAACATAACCCTAACCGCAACAAGAAGCTGAACCTGAGTTAGACCCGAAAAAACACGTACGGTGCCACTTTCTGCCATCAAAAAGTGCTCTCAGCGGAACCCTTTGGGTACACCTGAACTCCCTGGGGGAGCCTTTACGCAACCCCACACTCAACAGGACTCTGCGTCTTCACTCTTTCCTAACAACCCTAAACATAACCCTAACCGCAACAAGAAGCTGAACCCGAGTTAGACCCGAAAAATCACGTACGGTTCCACTTTCTGCCATCAAAAAGTGCTCTCAGCGGAAGCCTTTGGGTACACCTGAACTCCCTGGGGGAGCCTTTACGCAACCCCACACTCAACAGGACTCTGCGTCTTCACTCTTTCCTAACAACCCTAAACATAACCCTAACCGCAACAAGAAGCTGAACCCGAGTTAGACCCGAAAAAAAACGTACGGTGCCACTTTCTGCCATCAAAAAGTGCTCTCAGCGGAAGCCTTTGGGTACACCTGAACTCCCTGGGGGAGCCTTTACGCAACCCCACACTCAACAGGACTCTGCGTCTTCACTCTTTCCTAACAACCCTAAACATAACCCTAACCGCAACAAGAAGCTGAACCCGAGTTAGACCCGAAAAAACACGTACGGTGCCACTTTCTGCCATCAAAAAGTGCTCTCAGCGGAAGCCTTTGGGTACACCTGAACTCCCTGGGGGAGCCTTTACGCAACCCCACACTCAACAGGACTCTGCGTCTTCACTCTTTCCTAACAACCCTAAACATAACCCTAACCGCAACAAGAAGCTGAACCCGAGTTAGACCCGAAAAAACACGGACGGTGCCACTTTCTGCCATCAAAAAGTGCTCTCAGCGGAAGCCTTTGGGTACACCTGAACTCCCTGGGGGAGCCTTTACGCAACCCCACACTCAACAGGACTCTGCGCCTTCACTCTTTCCTAACAACCCTAAACATAACCCTAACCGCAACAAGAAGCTGAACCCGAGTTAGACCCGAAAAATCACGTACGGTGCCACTTTCTGCCATCAAAAAGTGCTCTCAGCGGAAGCCTTTGGGTACACCTGAACTCCCTGGGGGAGCCTTTACGCAACCCCACACTCAACAGGACTCTGCGTCTTCACTCTTTCCTAACAACCCTAAACATAACCCTAACCGCAACAAGAAGCTGAACCCGAGTTAGACCCGAAAAAACACATACGGTGCCACTTTCTGCCATCAAAAAGTGCTCTCAGCGGAAGCCTTTGGGTACACCTGAACTCCCTGGGGGAGCCTTTACGCAACCCCACACTCAACAGGACTCTGCGTCTTCACTCTTTCCTAACAACCCTAAACATAACCCTAACCGCAACAAGAAGCTGAACCCGAGTTAGACCCGAAAAAACACGTACGGTGCCACATTCTGCCATCAAAAAGTGCTCTCAGCGGAAGCCTTTGGGTACACCTGAACTCCCTGGGGGAGCCTTTACGCAACCCCACACTCAACAGGACTCTGCGTCTTCACTCTTTCCTAACAACCCTAAACATAACCCTAACCGCAACAAGAAGCTGAACCCGAGTTAGACCCGAAAAAACACGTACGGTGCCACTTTCTGCCATCAAAAAGTGCTCTCAGCGGAAGCCTTTGGGTACACCTGAACTCCCTGGGGGAGCCTTTACGCAACCCCACACTCAACAGGACTCTGCGTCTTCACTCTTTCCTAACAACCCTAAACATAACCCTAACCGCAACAAGAAGCTGAACCCGAGTTAGACCCGAAAAAACACGGACGGTGCCACTTTCTGCCATCAAAAAGTGCTCTCAGCGGAACCCTTTGGGTACACCTGAACTCCCTGGGGGAGCCTTTACGCAACCCCACACTCAACAGGACTCTGCGTCTTCACTCTTTCCTAACAACCCTAAACATAACCCTAACTGCAACAAGAAGCTGAACCCGAGTTAGACCCGAAAAAAAACGTACGGTGCCACTTTCTGCCATCAAAAAGTGCTCTCAGCGGAAGCCTTTGGGTACACCTGAACTCCCTGGGGGAGCCTTTACGCAACCCCACACTCAACAGGACTCTGCGTCTTCACTCTTTCCTAACAACCCTAAACATAACCCTAACCGGAACAAGAAGCTGAACCCGAGTTAGACCCGAAAAAACACGTACGGTGCCACTTTCTGCCATCAAAAAGTGCTCTCAGCGGAAGCCTTTGGGTACACCTGAACTCCCTGGGGGAGCCTTTACGCAACCCCACACTCAACAGGACTCTGCGTCTTCACTCTTTCCTAACAACCCTAAACATAACCCTAACCGCAACAAGAAGCTGAACCCGAGTTAGACCCGAAGAAACACGTACGGTGCCACTTTCTGCCATCAAAAAGTGCTCTCAGCGGAAGCCTTTGGGTACACCTGAACTCCCTGGGGGAGCCTTTACGCAACCCCACACTCAACAGGACTCTGCGTCTTCACTCTTTCCTAACAACCCTAAACATAACCCTAACCGCAACAAGAAGCTGAACCCGAGTTAGACCCGAAAAAACACGTACGGTGCCACTTTCTGCCATCAAAAAGTGCTCTCAGCGGAAGCCTTTGGGTACACCTGAACTCCCTGGGGGAGCCTTTACGCAACCCCACACTCAACAGGACTCTGCGCCTTCACTCTTTCCTAACAACCCTAAACATAACCCTAACCGCAACAAGAAGCTGAACCCGAGTTAGACCCGAAAAAACACGTACGGTGCCACTTTCTGCCATCAAAAAGTGCTCTCAGCGGAAGCCTTTGGGTACACCTGAACTCCCTGGGGGAGCCTTTACGCAACCCCACACTCAACAGGACTCTGCGTCTTCACTCTTTCCTAACAACCCTAAACATAACCCTAACCGCAACAAGAAGCTGAACCCGAGTTACACCCGAAAAAACACGTACGGTGCCACTTTCTGCCATCAAAAAGTGCTCTCAGCGGAAGCCTTTGGGTACACCTGAACTCCCTGGGGGAGCCTTTATGCAACCCCACACTCAACAGGACTCTGCGCCTTCACTCTTTCCTAACAACCCTAAACATAACCCTAACCGCAACAAGAAGCTGAACCCGAGTTAGACCCGAAAAATCACGTACGGTGCCACTTTCTGCCATCAAAAAGTGCTCTCAGCGGAAGCCTTTGGGTACACCTGAACTCCCTGGGGGAGCCTTTACGCAACCCCACACTCAACAGGACTCTGCGTCTTCACTCTTTCCTAACAACCCTAAACATAACCCTAACCGCAACAAGAAGCTGAACCCGAGTTAGACCCGAAAAAACACATACGGTGCCACTTTCTGCCATCAAAAAGTGCTCTCAGCGGAAGCCTTTGGGTACACCTGAACTCCCTGGGGGAGCCTTTACGCAACCCCACACTCAACAGGACTCTGCGTCTTCACTCTTTCCTAACAACCCTAAACATAACCCTAACCGCAACAAGAAGCTGAACCCGAGTTAGACCCGAAAAAACACGTACGGTGCCACTTTCTGCCATCAAAAAGTGCTCTCAGCGGAAGCCTTTGGGTACACCTGAACTCCCTGGGGGAGCCTTTACGCAACCCCACACTCAACAGGACTCTGCGTCTTCACTCTTTCCTAACAACCCTAAACATAACCCTAACTGCAACAAGAAGCTGAACCCGAGTTAGACCCGAAAAAAAACGTACGGTGCCACTTTCTGCCATCAAAAAGTGCTCTCAGCGGAAGCCTTTGGGTACACCTGAACTCCCTGGGGGAGCCTTTACGCAACCCCACACTCAACAGGACTCTGCGTCTTCACTCTTTCCTAACAACCCTAAACATAACCCTAACCGCAACAAGAAGCTGAACCCGAGTTAGACCCGAAAAAACACGGACGGTGCCACTTTCTGCCATCAAAAAGTGCTCTCAGCGGAACCCTTTGGGTACACCTGAACTCCCTGGGGGAGCCTTTACGCAACCCCACACTCAACAGGGCTCTGCGTCTTCACTCTTTCCTAACAACCCTAAACATAACCCTAACTGCAACAAGAAGCTGAACCCGAGTTAGACCCGAAAAAAAACGTACGGTGCCACTTTCTGCCATCAAAAAGTGCTCTCAGCGGAAGCCTTTGGGTACACCTGAACTCCCTGGGGGAGCCTTTACGCAACCCCACACTCAACAGGACTCTGCGTCTTCACTCTTTCCTAACAACCCTAAACATAACCCTAACCGCAACAAGAAGCTGAACCCGAGTTAGACCCGAAAAAACACGTACGGTGCCACTTTCTGCCATCAAAAAGTGCTCTCAGCGGAAGCCTTTGGGTACACCTGAACTCCCTGGGGGAGCCTTTACGCAACCCCACACTCAACAGGACTCTGCGTCTTCACTCTTTCCTAACAACCCTAAACATAACCCTAACCGCAACAAGAAGCTGAACCCGAGTTAGACCCGAAGAAACACGTACGGTGCCACTTTCTGCCATCAAAAAGTGCTCTCAGCGGAAGCCTTTGGGTACACCTGAACTCCCTGGGGGAGCCTTTACGCAACCCCACACTCAACAGGACTCTGCGTCTTCACTCTTTCCTAACAACCCTAAACATAACCCTAACCGCAACAAGAAGCTGAACCCGAGTTAGACCCGAAAAAACACGTACGGTGCCACTTTCTGCCATCAAAAAGTGCTCTCAGCGGAAGCCTTTGGGTACACCTGAACTCCCTGGGGGAGCCTTTACGCAACCCCACACTCAACAGGACTCTGCGCCTTCACTCTTTCCTAACAACCCTAAACATAACCCTAACCGCAACAAGAAGCTGAACCCGAGTTAGACCCGAAAAAACACGGACGGTGCCACTTTCTGCCATCAAAAAGTGCTCTCAGCGGAAGCCTTTGGGTACACCTGAACTCCCTGGGGGAGCCTTTACGCAACCCCACACTCAACAGGACTCTGCGTCTTCACTCTTTCCTAACAACCCTAAACATAACCCTAACCGCAACAAGAAGCTGAACCCGAGTTACACCCGAAAAAACACGTACGGTGCACCTTTCTGCCATCAAAAAGTGCTCTCAGCGGAAGCCTTTGGGTACACCTGAACTCCCTGGGGGAGCCTTTATGCAACCCCACACTCAACAGGACTCTGCGCCTTCACTCTTTCCTAACAACCCTAAACATAACCCTAACCGCAACAAGAAGCTGAACCCGAGTTACACCCGAAAAAACACGTACGGTGCCACTTTCTGCCATCAAAAAGTGCTCTCAGCGGAAGCCTTTGGGTACACCTGAACTCCCTGGGGGAGCCTTTATGCAACCCCACACTCAACAGGACTCTGCGCCTTCACTCTTTCCTAACAACCCTAAACATAACCCTAACCGCAACAAGAAGCTGAACCCGAGTTAGACCCGAAAAATCACGTACGGTGCCACTTTCTGCCATCAAAAAGTGCTCTCAGCGGAAGCCTTTGGGTACACCTGAACTCCCTGGGGGAGCCTTTACGCAACCCCACACTCAACAGGACTCTGCGTCTTCACTCTTTCCTAACAACCCTAAACATAACCCTAACCGCAACAAGAAGCTGAACCCGAGTTAGACCCGAAAAAACACATACGGTGCCACTTTCTGCCATCAAAAAGTGCTCTCAGCGGAAGCCTTTGGGTACACCTGAACTCCCTGGGGGAGCCTTTACGCAACCCCACACTCAACAGGACTCTGCGTCTTCACTCTTTCCTAACAACCCTAAACATAACCCTAACCGCAACAAGAAGCTGAACCCGAGTTAGACCCGAAAAAACACGTACGGTGCCACTTTCTGCCATCAAAAAGTGCTCTCAGCGGAAGCCTTTGGGTACACCTGAACTCCCTGGGGGAGCCTTTACGCAACCCCACACTCAACAGGACTCTGCGTCTTCACTCTTTCCTAACAACCCTAAACATAAACCTAACTGCAACAAGAAGCTGAACCCGAGTTAGACCCGAAAAAAAACGTACGGTGCCACTTTCTGCCATCAAAAAGTGCTCTCAGCGGAAGCCTTTGGGTACACCTGAACTCCCTGGGGGAGCCTTTACGCAACCCCACACTCAACAGGACTCTGCGTCTTCACTCTTTCCTAACAACCCTAAACATAACCCTAACCGCAACAAGAAGCTGAACCCGAGTTAGACCCGAAAAAACACGGACGGTGCCACTTTCTGCCATCAAAAAGTGCTCTCAGCGGAACCCTTTGGGTACACCTGAACTCCCTGGGGGAGCCTTTACGCAACCCCACACTCAACAGGGCTCTGCGTCTTCACTCTTTCCTAACAACCCTAAACATAACCCTAACTGCAACAAGAAGCTGAACCCGAGTTAGACCCGAAAAAAAACGTACGGTGCCACTTTCTGCCATCAAAAAGTGCTCTCAGCGGAAGCCTTTGGGTACACCTGAACTCCCTGGGGGAGCCTTTACGCAACCCCACACTCAACAGGACTCTGCGTCTTCACTCTTTCCTAACAACCCTAAACATAACCCTAACCGGAACAAGAAGCTGAACCCGAGTTAGACCCGAAAAAACACGTACGGTGCCACTTTCTGCCATCAAAAAGTGCTCTCAGCGGAAGCCTTTGGGTACACCTGAACTCCCTGGGGGAGCCTTTACGCAACCCCACACTCAACAGGACTCTGCGTCTTCACTCTTTCCTAACAACCCTAAACATAACCCTAACCGCAACAAGAAGCTGAACCCGAGTTAGACCCGAAGAAACACGTACGGTGCCACTTTCTGCCATCAAAAAGTGCTCTCAGCGGAAGCCTTTGGGTACACCTGAACTCCCTGGGGGAGCCTTTACGCAACCCCACACTCAACAGGACTCTGCGTCTTCACTCTTTCCTAACAACCCTAAACATAACCCTAACCGCAACAAGAAGCTGAACCCGAGTTAGACCCGAAAAAACACGTACGGTGCCACTTTCTGCCATCAAAAAGTGCTCTCAGCGGAAGCCTTTGGGTACACCTGAACTCCCTGGGGGAGCCTTTACGCAACCCCACACTCAACAGGACTCTGCGCCTTCACTCTTTCCTAACAACCCTAAACATAACCCTAACCGCAACAAGAAGCTGAACCCGAGTTAGACCCGAAAAAACACGGACGGTGCCACTTTCTGCCATCAAAAAGTGCTCTCAGCGGAAGCCTTTGGGTACACCTGAACTCCCTGGGGGAGCCTTTACGCAACCCCACACTCAACAGGACTCTGCGTCTTCACTCTTTCCTAACAACCCTAAACATAACCCTAACCGCAACAAGAAGCTGAACCCGAGTTACACCCGAAAAAACACGTACGGTGCACCTTTCTGCCATCAAAAAGTGCTCTCAGCGGAAGCCTTTGGGTACACCTGAACTCCCTGGGGGAGCCTTTATGCAACCCCACACTCAACAGGACTCTGCGCCTTCACTCTTTCCTAACAACCCTAAACATAACCCTAACCGCAACAAGAAGCTGAACCCGAGTTAGACACGAAAAAACACGTACGGTTCCACTTTCTGCCATCAAAAAGTGCTCTCAGCGGAAGCCTTTGGGTACACCTGAACTCCCTGGGGGAGCCTTTACGCAACCCCACACTCAACAGGACTCTGCGTCTTCACTCTTTCCTAACAACCCTAAACATAACCCTAACCGCAACAAGAAGCTGAACCCGAGTTAGACCCGAAAAAACACGGACGGTGCCACTTTCTGCCATCAAAAAGTGCTCTCAGCGGAACCCTTTGGGTACACCTGAACTCCCTGGGGGAGCCTTTACGCAACCCCACACTCAACAGGACTCTGCGTCTTCACTCTTTCCTAACAACCCTAAACATAACCCTAACCGCAACAAGAAGCTGAACCCGAGTTAGACCCGAAAAAACACGGACGGTGCCACTTTCTGCCATCAAAAAGTGCTCTCAGCGGAACCCTTTGGGTACACCTGAACTCCCTGGGGGAGCCTTTACGCAACCCCACACTCAACAGGACTCTGCGTCTTCACTCTTTCCTAACAACCCTAAACATAACCCTAACCGCAACAAGAAGCTGAACCCGAGTTAGACCCGAAAAAACACGTACGGTGCCACTTTCTGCCATCAAAAAGTGCTCTCAGCGGAAGCCTTTGGGTACACGTGAACTCCCTGGGGGAGCCTTTACGCAACCCCACACTCAACAGGACTCTGCGTCTTCACTCTTTCCTAACAACCCTAAACATAACCCTAACCGCAACAAGAAGCTGAACCTGAGTTAGACCCGAAAAAACACGGACGGTGCCACTTTCTGCCATCAAAAAGTGCTCTCAGCGGAAGCCTTTGGGTACACCTGAACTCCCTGGGGGAGCCTTTACGCAACCCCACACTCAACAGGACTCTGCGCCTTCACTCTTTCCTAACAACCCTAAACATAACCCTAACCGCAACAAGAAGCTGAACCCGAGTTAGACCCGAAAAATCACATACGGTTCCACTTTCTGCCATCAAAAAGTGCTCTCAGCGGAAGCCTTTGGGTACACCTGAACTCCCTGGGGGAGCCTTTACGCAACCCCACACTCAACAGGACTCTGCGTCTTCACTCTTTCCTAACAACCCTAAACATAACCCTAACCGGAACAAGAAGCTGAACCCGAGTTAGACCCGAAAAAACACGTACGGTGCCACTTTCTGCCATCAAAAAGTGCTCTCAGCGGAACCCTTTGGGTACACCTGAACTCCCTGGGGGAGCCTTTACGCAACCCCACACTCAACAGGACTCTGCGTCTTCACTCTTTCCTAACAACCCTAAACATAACCCTAACCGCAACAAGAAGCTGAACCCGAGTTAGACCCGAAAAAAAACGTACGGTGCCACTTTCTGCCATCAAAAAGTGCTCTCAGCGGAAGCCTTTGGGTACACTTGAACTCCCTGGGGGAGCCTTTACGCAACCCCACACTCAACAGGACTCTGCGTCTTCACTCTTTCCTAACAACCCTAAACATAACCCTAACCGCAACAAGAAGCTGAACCCGAGTTAGACCCGAAAAAACACGTACGGTGCCACTTTCTGCCATCAAAAAGTGCTCTCAGCGGAAGCCTTTGGGTACACCTGAACTCCCTGGGGGAGCCTTTACGCAACCCCACACTCAACAGGACTCTGCGTCTTCACTCTTTCCTAACAACCCTAAACATAACCCTAACCGCAACAAGAAGCTGAACCCGAGTTAGACCCGAAGAAACACGTACGGTGCCACTTTCTGCCATCAAAAAGTGCTCTCAGCGGAAGCCTTTGGGTACACCTGAACTCCCTGGGGGAGCCTTTACGCAACCCCACACTCAACAGGACTCTGCGTCTTCACTCTTTCCTAACAACCCTAAACATAACCCTAACCGCAACAAGAAGCTGAACCCGAGTTAGACCCGAAAAAACACGTATGGTGCCACTTTCTGCCATCAAAAAGTGCTCTCAGCGGAAGCCTTTGGGTACACCTGAACTCCCTGGGGGAGCCTTTACGCAACCCCACACTCAACAGGACTCTGCGCCTTCACTCTTTCCTAACAACCCTAAACATAACCCTAACCGCAACAAGAAGCTGAACCCGAGTTACACCCGAAAAAACACGTACGGTGCCACTTTCTGCCATCAAAAAGTGCTCTCAGCGGAAGCCTTTGGGTACACCTGAACTCCCTGGGGGAGCCTTTATGCAACCCCACACTCAACAGGACTCTGCGCCTTCACTCTTTCCTAACAACCCTAAACATAACCCTAACCGGAACAAGAAGCTGAACCCGAGTTAGACACGAAAAAACACGTACGGTTCCACTTTCTGCCATCAAAAAGTGCTCTCAGCGGAAGCCTTTGGGTACACCTGAACTCCCTGGGGGAGCCTTTACGCAACCCCACACTCAACAGGACTCTGCGTCTTCACTCTTTCCTAACAACCCTAAACATAACCCTAACTGCAACAAGAAGCTGAACCCGAGTTAGACCCGAAAAAACACGGACGGTGCCACTTTCTGCCATCAAAAAGTGCTCTCAGTGGAACCCTTTGGGTACACCTGAACTCCCTGGGGGAGCCTTTACGCAACCCCACACTCAACAGGACTCTGCGTCTTCACTCTTTCCTAACAACCCTAAACATAACCCTAACCGCAACAAGAAGCTGAACCCGAGTTAGACCCGAAAAAACACGGACGGTGCCACTTTCTGCCATCAAAAAGTGCTCTCAGCGGAAGCCTTTGGGTACACCTGAACTCCCTGGGGGAGCCTTTACGCAACCCCACACTCAACAGGACTCTGCGTCTTCACTCTTTCCTAACAACCCTAAACATAACCCTAACCGCAACAAGAAGCTGAACCCGAGTTAGACCCGAAAAAACACGGACGGTGCCACTTTCTGCCATCAAAAAGTGCTCTCAGCGGAAGCCTTTGGGTACACGTGAACTCCCTGGGGGAGCCTTTACGCAACCCCACACTCAACAGGACTCTGCGTCTTCACTCTTTCCTAACAACCCTAAACATAACCCTAACCGCAACAAGAAGCTGAACCCGAGTTAGACCCGAAAAAACACGGACGGTGCCACTTTCTGCCATCAAAAAGTGCTCTCAGCGGAAGCCTTTGGGTACACCTGAACTCCCTGGGGGAGCCTTTACGCAACCCCACACTCAACAGGACTCTGCGCCTTCACTCTTTCCTAACAACCCTAAACATAACCCTAACCGCAACAAGAAGCTGAACCCGAGTTAGACCCGAAAAATCACATACGGTTCCACTTTCTGCCATCAAAAAGTGCTCTCAGCGGAAGCCTTTGGGTACACCTGAACTCCCTGGGGGAGCCTTTACGCAACCCCACACTCAACAGGACTCTGCGTCTTCACTCTTTCCTAACAACCCTAAACATAACCCTAACCGCAACAAGAAGCTGAACCCGAGTTAGACCCGAAAAAACACGTACGGTGCCACTTTCTGCCATCAAAAAGTGCTCTCAGCGGAACCCTTTGGGTACACCTGAACTCCCTGGGGGAGCCTTTACGCAACCCCACACTCAACAGGACTCTGCGTCTTCACTCTTTCCTAACAACCCTAAACATAACCCTAACCGCAACAAGAAGCTGAACCCGAGTTAGACCCGAAAAAACACGGACGGTGCCACTTTCTGCCATCCAAAAGTGCTCTCAGCGGAAGCCTTTGGGTACACGTGAACTCCCTGGGGGAGCCTTTACGCAACCCCACACTCAACAGGACTCTGCGTCTTCACTCTTTCCTAACAACCCTAAACATAACCCTAACCGCAACAAGAAGCTGAACCCGAGTTAGACCCGAAAAAACACGGACGGTGCCACTTTCTGCCATCAAAAAGTGCTCTCAGCGGAAGCCTTTGGGTACACCTGAACTCCCTGGGGGAGCCTTTACGCAACCCCACACTCAACAGGACTCTGCGTCTTCACTCTTTCCTAACAACCCTAAACATAACCCTAACCGGAACAAGAAGCTGAACCCGAGTTAGACCCGAAAAAACACGTACGGTTCCACTTTCTGCCATCAAAAATTGCTCTCAGCGGAAGCCTTTGGGTACACCTGAACTCCCTGGGGGAGCCTTTACGCAACCCCACACTCAACAGGACTCTGCGTCTTCACTCTTTCCTAACAACCCTAAACATAACCCTAACCGGAACAAGAAGCTGAACCCGAGTTTGACCCGAAAAAACACGGACGGTGCCACTTTCTGCCATCAAAAAGTGCTCTCAGCGGAAGCCTTTGGGTACACCTGAACTCCCTGGGGGAGCCTTTACGCAACCCCACACTCAACAGGACTCTGCGTCTTCACTCTTTCCTAACAACCCTAAACATAACCCTAACCGCAACAAGAAGCTGAACCCGAGTTAGACCCGAAAAAACACGTACGGTGCCACTTTCTGCCATCAAAAAGTGCTCTCAGCGGAAGCCTTTGGGTACACCTGAACTCCCTGGGGGAGCCTTTACGCAACCCCACACTCAACAGGACTCTGCGTCTTCACTCTTTCCTAACAACCCTAAACATAACCCTAACCGCAACAAGAAGCTGAACCCGAGTTAGACCCGAAAAAACACGGACGGTGCCACTTTCTGCCATCAAAAAGTGCTCTCAGCGGAAGCCTTTGGGTACACCTGAACTCCCTGGGGGAGCCTTTACGCAACCCCACACTCAACAGGACTCTGCGTCTTCACTCTTTCCTAACAACCCTAAACATAACCCTAACCGCAACAAGAAGCTGAACCCGAGTTAGACCCGAAAAAACACGGACGGTGCCACTTTCTGCCATCCAAAAGTGCTCTCAGCGGAAGCCTTTGGGTACACCTGAACTCCCTGGGGGAGCCTTTACGCAACCCCACACTCAACAGGACTCTGCGTCTTCACTCTTTCCTAACAACCCTAAACATAACCCTAACCGCAACAAGAAGCTGAACCCGAGTTAGACCCGAAAAAACACGGACGGTGCCACTTTCTGCCATCAAAAAGTGCTCTCAGCGGAAGCCTTTGGGTACACGTGAACTCCCTGGGGGAGCCTTTACGCAACCCCACACTCAACAGGACTCTGCGTCTTCACTCTTTCCTAACAACCCTAAACATAACCCTAACCGCAACAAGAAGCTGAACCCGAGTTAGACCCGAAAAAACACGGACGGTGCCACTTTCTGCCATCAAAAAGTGCTCTCAGCGGAAGCCTTTGGGTACACCTGAACTCCCTGGGGGAGCCTTTACGCAACCCCACACTCAACAGGACTCTGCGCCTTCACTCTTTCCTAACAACCCTAAACATAACCCTAACCGCAACAAGAAGCTGAACCCGAGTTAGACCCGAAAAATCACATACGGTTCCACTTTCTGCCATCAAAAAGTGCTCTCAGCGGAAGCCTTTGGGTACACCTGAACTCCCTGGGGGAGCCTTTACGCAACCCCACACTCAACAGGACTCTGCGTCTTCACTCTTTCCTAACAACCCTAAACATAACCCTAACCGCAACAAGAAGCTGAACCCGAGTTAGACCCGAAAAAACACGTACGGTGCCACTTTCTGCCATCAAAAAGTGCTCTCAGCGGAACCCTTTGGGTACACCTGAACTCCCTGGGGGAGCCTTTACGCAACCCCACACTCAACAGGACTCTGCGTCTTCACTCTTTCCTAACAACCCTAAACATAACCCTAACCGCAACAAGAAGCTGAACCCGAGTTAGACCCGAAAAAACACGGACGGTGCCACTTTCTGCCATCCAAAAGTGCTCTCAGCGGAAGCCTTTGGGTACACGTGAACTCCCTGGGGGAGCCTTTACGCAACCCCACACTCAACAGGACTCTGCGTCTTCACTCTTTCCTAACAACCCTAAACATAACCCTAACCGCAACAAGAAGCTGAACCCGAGTTAGACCCGAAAAAACACGTACGGTGCCACTTTCTGCCATCAAAAAGTGCTCTCAGCGGAAGCCTTTGGGTACACCTGAACTCCCTGGGGGAGCCTTTACGCAACCCCACACTCAACAGGACTCTGCGTCTTCACTCTTTCCTAACAACCCTAAACATAACCCTAACCGGAACAAGAAGCTGAACCCGAGTTAGACCCGAAAAAACACGTACGGTTCCACTTTCTGCCATCAAAAATTGCTCTCAGCGGAAGCCTTTGGGTACACCTGAACTCCCTGGGGGAGCCTTTACGCAACCCCACACTCAACAGGACTCTGCGTCTTCACTCTTTCCTAACAACCCTAAACATAACCCTAACCGGAACAAGAAGCTGAACCCGAGTTTGACCCGAAAAAACACGGACGGTGCCACTTTCTGCCATCAAAAAGTGCTCTCAGCGGAAGCCTTTGGGTACACCTGAACTCCCTGGGGGAGCCTTTACGCAACCCCACACTCAACAGGACTCTGCGTCTTCACTCTTTCCTAACAACCCTAAACATAACCCTAACCGCAACAAGAAGCTGAACCCGAGTTAGACCCGAAAAAACACGTACGGTGCCACTTTCTGCCATCAAAAAGTGCTCTCAGCGGAAGCCTTTGGGTACACCTGAACTCCCTGGGGGAGCCTTTACGCAACCCCACACTCAACAGGACTCTGCGTCTTCACTCTTTCCTAACAACCCTAAACATAACCCTAACCGCAACAAGAAGCTGAACCCGAGTTAGACCCGAAAAAACACGGACGGTGCCACTTTCTGCCATCAAAAAGTGCTCTCAGCGGAAGCCTTTGGGTACACCTGAACTCCCTGGGGGAGCCTTTACGCAACCCCACACTCAACAGGACTCTGCGTCTTCACTCTTTCCTAACAACCCTAAACATAACCCTAACCGCAACAAGAAGCTGAACCCGAGTTAGACCCGAAAAAACACGGACGGTGCCACTTTCTGCCATCCAAAAGTGCTCTCAGCGGAAGCCTTTGGGTACACCTGAACTCCCTGGGGGAGCCTTTACGCAACCCCACACTCAACAGGACTCTGCGTCTTCACTCTTTCCTAACAACCCTAAACATAACCCTAACCGCAACAAGAAGCTGAACCCGAGTTAGACCCGAAAAAACACGGACGGTGCCACTTTCTGCCATCAAAAAGTGCTCTCAGCGGAAGCCTTTGGGTACACGTGAACTCCCTGGGGGAGCCTTTACGCAACCCCACACTCAACAGGACTCTGCGTCTTCACTCTTTCCTAACAACCCTAAACATAACCCTAACCGCAACAAGAAGCTGAACCCGAGTTAGACCCGAAAAAACACGGACGGTGCCACTTTCTGCCATCAAAAAGTGCTCTCAGCGGAAGCCTTTGGGTACACCTGAACTCCCTGGGGGAGCCTTTACGCAACCCCACACTCAACAGGACTCTGCGTCTTCACTCTTTCCTAACAACCCTAAACATAACCCTAACCGCAACAAGAAGCTGAACCCGAGTTAGACCCGAAAAAACACGTACGGTTCCACTTTCTGCCATCAAAAATTGCTCTCAGCGGAAGCCTTTGGGTACACCTGAACTCCCTGGGGGAGCCTTTACGCAACCCCACACTCAACAGGACTCTGCGTCTTCACTCTTTCCTAACAACCCTAAACATAACCCTAACCACAACAAGAAGCTGAACCCGAGTTAGACCCGAAAAAACACGTACGGTGCCACTTTCTGCCATCAAAAAGTGCTCTCAGCGGAAGCCTTTGGGTACACGTGAACTCCCTGGGGGAGCCTTTACGCAACCCCACACTCAACAGGACTCTGCGTCTTCACTCTTTCCTAACAACCCTAAACATAACCCTAACCGCAACAAGAAGCTGAACCCGAGTTAGACCCGAAAAAACACGGACGGTGCCACTTTCTGCCATCAAAAAGTGCTCTCAGCGGAAGCCTTTGGGTACACCTGAACTCCCTGGGGGAGCCTTTACGCAACCCCACACTCAACAGGACTCTGCGTCTTCACTCTTTCCTAACAACCCTAAACATAACCCTAACCGCAACAAGAAGCTGAACCCGAGTTAGACCCGAAAAAACACGTACGGTTCCACTTTCTGCCATCAAAAATTGCTCTCAGCGGAAGCCTTTGGGTACACCTGAACTCCCTGGGGGAGCCTTTACGCAACCCCACACTCAACAGGACTCTGCGTCTTCACTCTTTCCTAACATCCCTAAACATAACCCTAACCGGAACAAGAAGCTGAACCCGAGTTAGACCCGAAAAAACACGGACGGTGCCACTTTCTGCCATCAAAAAGTGGTCTCAGCGGAAGCCTTTGGGTACACCTGAACTCCCTGGGGGAGCCTTTACGCAACCCCACACTCAACAGGACTCTGCGTCTTCACTCTTTCCTAACAACCCTAAACATAACCCTAACCGCAACAAGAAGCTGAACCCGAGTTAGACCCGAAAAAACACGTACGGTGCCACTTTCTGCCATCAAAAAGTGCTCTCAGCGGAAGCCTTTGGGTACACCTGAACTCCCTGGGGGAGCCTTTACGCAACCCCACACTCAACAGGACTCTGCGTCTTCACTCTTTCCTAACAACCCTAAACATAACCCTAACCGCAACAAGAAGCTGAACCCGAGTTAGACCCGAAAAAACACGGACGGTGCCACTTTCTGCCATCAAAAAGTGGTCTCAGCGGAAGCCTTTGGGTACACCTGAACTCCCTGGGGGAGCCTTTACGCAACCCCACACTCAACAGGACTCTGCGTCTTCACTCTTTCCTAACAACCCTAAACATAACCCTAACCGCAACAAGAAGCTGAACCCGAGTTAGACCCGAAAAAACACGTACGGTGCCACTTTCTGCCATCAAAAAGTGCTCTCAGCGGAAGCCTTTGGGTACACCTGAACTCCCTGGGGGAGCCTTTACGCAACCCCACACTCAACAGGACTCTGCGTCTTCACTCTTTCCTAACAACCCTAAACATAACCCTAACCGCAACAAGAAGCTGAACCCGAGTTAGACCCGAAAAAACACGTACGGTGCCACTTTCTGCCATCAAAAAGTGCTCTCAGCGGAAGCCTTTGGGTACACCTGAACTCCCTGGGGGAGCCTTTACGCAACCCCACACTCAACAGGACTCTGCGTCTTCACTCTTTCCTAACAACCCTAAACATAACCCTAACCGCAACAAGAAGCTGAACCCGAGTTAGACCCGAAAAAACACGTACGGTGCCACTTTCTGCCATCAAAAAGTGCTCTCAGCGGAAGCCTTTGGGTACACCTGAACTCCCTGGGGGAGCCTTTACGCAACCCCACACTCAACAGGACTCTGCGTCTTCACTCTTTCCTAACAACCCTAAACATAACCCTAACCGCAACAAGAAGCTCAACCCGAGTTAGACCCGAAAAAACACGGACGGTGCCACTTTCTGCCATCAAAAAGTGCTCTCAGCGGAACCCTTTGGGTACACCTGAACTCCCTGGGGGAGCCTTTACGCAACCCCACACTCAACAGGACTCTGCGTCTTCACTCTTTCCTAACAACCCTAAACATAACCCTAACCGGAACAAGAAGCTGAACCCGGGTTAGACCCGAAAAAAAACGTACGGTGCCACTTTCTGCCATCAAAAAGTGCTCTCAGCGGAACCCTTTGGGAACACCTGAACTCCCTGGGGGAGCCTTTACGCAACCCCACACTCAACAGGACTCTGCGCCTTCACTCTTTCCTAACAACCCTAAACATAACCCTAACCGCAACAAGAAGCTGAACCCGAGTTAGACCCGAAAAATCACATACGGTTCCACTTTCTGCCATCAAAAAGTGCTCTCAGCGGAAGCCTTTGGGTACACCTGAACTCCCTGGGGGAGCCTTTACGCAACCCCACACTCAACAGGACTCTGCGTCTTCACTCTTTCCTAACAACCCTAAACATAACCCTAACCGCAACAAGAAGCTGAACCCGAGTTAGACCCGAAAAAACACGTACGGTGCCACTTTCTGCCATCAAAAAGTGCTCTCAGCGGAACCCTTTGGGTACACCTGAACTCCCTGGGGGAGCCTTTACGCAACCCCACACTCAACAGGACTCTGCGTCTTCACTCTTTCCTAACAACCCTAAACATAACCCTAACCGCAACAAGAAGCTGAACCCGAGTTAGACCCGAAAAAACACGGACGGTGCCACTTTCTGCCATCCAAAAGTGCTCTCAGCGGAAGCCTTTGGGTACACGTGAACTCCCTGGGGGAGCCTTTACGCAACCCCACACTCAACAGGACTCTGCGTCTTCACTCTTTCCTAACAACCCTAAACATAACCCTAACCGCAACAAGAAGCTGAACCCGAGTTAGACCCGAAAAAACACGTACGGTGCCACTTTCTGCCATCAAAAAGTGCTCTCAGCGGAAGCCTTTGGGTACACCTGAACTCCCTGGGGGAGCCTTTACGCAACCCCACACTCAACAGGACTCTGCGTCTTCACTCTTTCCTAACAACCCTAAACATAACCCTAACCGGAACAAGAAGCTGAACCCGAGTTAGACCCGAAAAAACACGTACGGTTCCACTTTCTGCCATCAAAAATTGCTCTCAGCGGAAGCCTTTGGGTACACCTGAACTCCCTGGGGGAGCCTTTACGCAACCCCACACTCAACAGGACTCTGCGTCTTCACTCTTTCCTAACAACCCTAAACATAACCCTAACCGGAACAAGAAGCTGAACCCGAGTTTGACCCGAAAAAACACGGACGGTGCCACTTTCTGCCATCAAAAAGTGCTCTCAGCGGAAGCCTTTGGGTACACCTGAACTCCCTGGGGGAGCCTTTACGCAACCCCACACTCAACAGGACTCTGCGTCTTCACTCTTTCCTAACAACCCTAAACATAACCCTAACCGCAACAAGAAGCTGAACCCGAGTTAGACCCGAAAAAACACGTACGGTGCCACTTTCTGCCATCAAAAAGTGCTCTCAGCGGAAGCCTTTGGGTACACCTGAACTCCCTGGGGGAGCCTTTACGCAACCCCACACTCAACAGGACTCTGCGTCTTCACTCTTTCCTAACAACCCTAAACATAACCCTAACCGCAACAAGAAGCTGAACCCGAGTTAGACCCGAAAAAACACGGACGGTGCCACTTTCTGCCATCAAAAAGTGCTCTCAGCGGAAGCCTTTGGGTACACCTGAACTCCCTGGGGGAGCCTTTACGCAACCCCACACTCAACAGGACTCTGCGTCTTCACTCTTTCCTAACAACCCTAAACATAACCCTAACCGCAACAAGAAGCTGAACCCGAGTTAGACCCGAAAAAACACGGACGGTGCCACTTTCTGCCATCCAAAAGTGCTCTCAGCGGAAGCCTTTGGGTACACCTGAACTCCCTGGGGGAGCCTTTACGCAACCCCACACTCAACAGGACTCTGCGTCTTCACTCTTTCCTAACAACCCTAAACATAACCCTAACCGCAACAAGAAGCTGAACCCGAGTTAGACCCGAAAAAACACGGACGGTGCCACTTTCTGCCATCAAAAAGTGCTCTCAGCGGAAGCCTTTGGGTACACGTGAACTCCCTGGGGGAGCCTTTACGCAACCCCACACTCAACAGGACTCTGCGTCTTCACTCTTTCCTAACAACCCTAAACATAACCCTAACCGCAACAAGAAGCTGAACCCGAGTTAGACCCGAAAAAACACGGACGGTGCCACTTTCTGCCATCAAAAAGTGCTCTCAGCGGAAGCCTTTGGGTACACCTGAACTCCCTGGGGGAGCCTTTACGCAACCCCACACTCAACAGGACTCTGCGTCTTCACTCTTTCCTAACAACCCTAAACATAACCCTAACCGCAACAAGAAGCTGAACCCGAGTTAGACCCGAAAAAACACGTACGGTTCCACTTTCTGCCATCAAAAATTGCTCTCAGCGGAAGCCTTTGGGTACACCTGAACTCCCTGGGGGAGCCTTTACGCAACCCCACACTCAACAGGACTCTGCGTCTTCACTCTTTCCTAACAACCCTAAACATAACCCTAACCACAACAAGAAGCTGAACCCGAGTTAGACCCGAAAAAACACGTACGGTGCCACTTTCTGCCATCAAAAAGTGCTCTCAGCGGAAGCCTTTGGGTACACGTGAACTCCCTGGGGGAGCCTTTACGCAACCCCACACTCAACAGGACTCTGCGTCTTCACTCTTTCCTAACAACCCTAAACATAACCCTAACCGCAACAAGAAGCTGAACCCGAGTTAGACCCGAAAAAACACGGACGGTGCCACTTTCTGCCATCAAAAAGTGCTCTCAGCGGAAGCCTTTGGGTACACCTGAACTCCCTGGGGGAGCCTTTACGCAACCCCACACTCAACAGGACTCTGCGTCTTCACTCTTTCCTAACAACCCTAAACATAACCCTAACCGCAACAAGAAGCTGAACCCGAGTTAGACCCGAAAAAACACGTACGGTTCCACTTTCTGCCATCAAAAATTGCTCTCAGCGGAAGCCTTTGGGTACACCTGAACTCCCTGGGGGAGCCTTTACGCAACCCCACACTCAACAGGACTCTGCGTCTTCACTCTTTCCTAACATCCCTAAACATAACCCTAACCGGAACAAGAAGCTGAACCCGAGTTAGACCCGAAAAAACACGGACGGTGCCACTTTCTGCCATCAAAAAGTGGTCTCAGCGGAAGCCTTTGGGTACACCTGAACTCCCTGGGGGAGCCTTTACGCAACCCCACACTCAACAGGACTCTGCGTCTTCACTCTTTCCTAACAACCCTAAACATAACCCTAACCGCAACAAGAAGCTGAACCCGAGTTAGACCCGAAAAAACACGTACGGTGCCACTTTCTGCCATCAAAAAGTGCTCTCAGCGGAAGCCTTTGGGTACACCTGAACTCCCTGGGGGAGCCTTTACGCAACCCCACACTCAACAGGACTCTGCGTCTTCACTCTTTCCTAACAACCCTAAACATAACCCTAACCGCAACAAGAAGCTGAACCCGAGTTAGACCCGAAAAAACACGGACGGTGCCACTTTCTGCCATCAAAAAGTGGTCTCAGCGGAAGCCTTTGGGTACACCTGAACTCCCTGGGGGAGCCTTTACGCAACCCCACACTCAACAGGACTCTGCGTCTTCACTCTTTCCTAACAACCCTAAACATAACCCTAACCGCAACAAGAAGCTGAACCCGAGTTAGACCCGAAAAAACACGTACGGTGCCACTTTCTGCCATCAAAAAGTGCTCTCAGCGGAAGCCTTTGGGTACACCTGAACTCCCTGGGGGAGCCTTTACGCAACCCCACACTCAACAGGACTCTGCGTCTTCACTCTTTCCTAACAACCCTAAACATAACCCTAACCGCAACAAGAAGCTGAACCCGAGTTAGACCCGAAAAAACACGTACGGTGCCACTTTCTGCCATCAAAAAGTGCTCTCAGCGGAAGCCTTTGGGTACACCTGAACTCCCTGGGGGAGCCTTTACGCAACCCCACACTCAACAGGACTCTGCGTCTTCACTCTTTCCTAACAACCCTAAACATAACCCTAACCGCAACAAGAAGCTGAACCCGAGTTAGACCCGAAAAAACACGTACGGTGCCACTTTCTGCCATCAAAAAGTGCTCTCAGCGGAAGCCTTTGGGTACACCTGAACTCCCTGGGGGAGCCTTTACGCAACCCCACACTCAACAGGACTCTGCGTCTTCACTCTTTCCTAACAACCCTAAACATAACCCTAACCGCAACAAGAAGCTCAACCCGAGTTAGACCCGAAAAAACACGGACGGTGCCACTTTCTGCCATCAAAAAGTGCTCTCAGCGGAACCCTTTGGGTACACCTGAACTCCCTGGGGGAGCCTTTACGCAACCCCACACTCAACAGGACTCTGCGTCTTCACTCTTTCCTAACAACCCTAAACATAACCCTAACCGGAACAAGAAGCTGAACCCGGGTTAGACCCGAAAAAAAACGTACGGTGCCACTTTCTGCCATCAAAAAGTGCTCTCAGCGGAACCCTTTGGGAACACCTGAACTCCCTGGGGGAGCCTTTACGCAACCCCACACTCAACAGGACTCTGCGTCTTCACTCTTTCCTAACAACCCTAAACATAACCCTAACCGCAACAAGAAGCTGAACCCGAGTTAGACCCGAAAAAACACGGACAGTGCCACTTTATGCCATCAAAAAGTGCTCTCAGCGGAAGCCTTTGGGTACACCTGAACTCCCTGGGGGAGCCTTTACGCAACCCCACACTCAACAGGACTCTGCGTCTTCACTCTTTCCTAACAACCCTAAACATAACCCTAACCGCAACAAGAAGCTGAACCCGAGTTAGACCCGAAAAAACACGTACGGTGCCACTTTCTGCCATCAAAAAGTGCTCTCAGCGGAAGCCTTTGGGTACACCTGAACTCCCTGGGGGAGCCTTTACGCAACCCCACACTCAACAGGACTCTGCGTCTTCACTCTTTCCTAACAACCCTAAACATAACCCTAACCGCAACAAGAAGCTGAACCCGAGTTAGACCCGAAAAAACACGTACGGTGCCACTTTCTGCCATCAAAAAGTGCTCTCAGCGGAAGCCTTTGGGTACACCTGAACTCCCTGGGGGAGCCTTTACGCAACCCCACACTCAACAGGACTCTGCGTCTTCACTCTTTCCTAACAACCCTAAACATAACCCTAACCGCAACAAGAAGCTGAACCCGAGTTAGACCCGAAAAAACACGGACAGTGCCACTTTATGCCATCAAAAAGTGCTCTCAGCGGAAGCCTTTGGGTACACCTGAACTCCCTGGGGGAGCCTTTACGCAACCCCACACTCAACAGGACTCTGCGTCTTCACTCTTTCCTAACAACCCTAAACATAACCCTAACCGCAACAAGAAGCTGAACCCGAGTTAGACCCGAAAAAAAACGTACGGTGCCACTTTCTGCCATCAAAAAGTGCTCTCAGCGGAAGCCTTTGGGTACACCTGAACTCCCTGGGGGAGCCTTTACGCAACCCCACACTCAACAGGACTCTGCGTCTTCACTCTTTCCTAACAACCCTAAACATAACCCTAACCGCAACAAGAAGCTGAACCCGAGTTACACCCGAAAAAACACGTACGGTGCCACTTTCTGCCATCAAAAAGTGCTCTCAGCGGAAGCCTTTGGGTACACCTGAACTCCCTGGGGGAGCCTTTACGCAACCCCACACTCAACAGGACTCTGCGTCTTCACTCTTTCCTAACAACCCTAAACATAACCCTAACCGGAACAAGAAGCTGAACCCGAGTTAGACCCGAAAAAACACGTACGGTGCCACTTTCTGCCATCAAAAAGTGCTCTCAGCGAAAGCCTTTGGGTACACCTGAACTCCCTGGGGGAGCCTTTACGCAACCCCACACTCAACAGGACTCTGCGTCTTCACTCTTTCCTAACAACCCTAAACATAACCCTAACCGCAACAAGAAGCTGAACCCGAGTTAGACCCGAAAAAACACGTACGGTGCCACTTTCTGCCATCAAAAAGTGCTCTCAGCGGAAGCCTTTGGGTACACCTGAACTCCCTGGGGGAGCCTTTACGCAACCCCACACTCAACAGGACTCTGCGTCTTCACTCTTTCCTAACAACCCTAAACATAACCCTAACCGCAACAAGAAGCTGAACCCGAGTTAGACCCGAAAAAACACGTACGGTGCCACTTTCTGCCATCAAAAAGTGCTCTCAGCGGAAGCCTTTGGGTACACCTGAACTCCCTGGGGGAGCCTTTACGCAACCCCACACTCAACAGGACTCTGCGCCTTCACTCTTTCCTAACAACCCTAAACATAACCCTAACCGCAACAAGAAGCTGAACCCGAGTTAGACCCGAAAAATCACATACGGTTCCACCTTCTGCCATCAAAAAGTGCTCTCAGCGGAAGCCTTTGGGTACACCTGAACTCCCTGGGGGAGCCTTTACGCAACCCCACACTCAACAGGACTCTGCGTCTTCACTCTTTCCTAACAACCCTAAACATAACCCTAACCGCAACAAGAAGCTGAACCCGAGTTAGACCCGAAAAAACACGGACGGTGCCACTTTCTGCCATCAAAAAGTGCTCTCAGCGGAAGCCTTTGGGTACACCTGAACTCCCTGGGGGAGCCTTTACGCAACCCCACACTCAACAGGACTCTGCGTCTTCACTCTTTCCTAACAACCCTAAACATAACCCTAACTGCAACAAGAAGCTGAACCCGAGTTAGACCCGAAAAAACACGTACGGTGCCACTTTCTGCCATCAAAAAGTGCTCTCAGCGGAAGCCTTTGGGTACACCTGAACTCCCTGGGGGAGCCTTTACGCAACCCCACACTCAACAGGACTCTGCGTCTTCACTCTTTCCTAACAACCCTAAACATAACCCTAACCGGAACAAGAAGCTGAACCCGAGTTAGACCCGAAAAAACACGTACGGTGCCACTTTCTGCCATCAAAAAGTGCTCTCAGCGGAAGCCTTTGGGTACACCTGAACTCCCTGGGGGAGCCTTTACGCAACCCCACACTCAACAGGACTCTGCGTCTTCACTCTTTCCTAACAACCCTAAACATAACCCTAACCGCAACAAGAAGCTGAACCCGAGTTAGACCCGAAAAAACACGGACGGTGCCACTTTCTGCCATCAAAAAGTGCTCTCAGCGGAAGCCTTTGGGTACACGTGAACTCCCTGGGGGAGCCTTTACGCAACCCCACACTCAACAGGACTCTGCGTCTTCACTCTTTCCTAACAACCCTAAACATAACCCTAACCGCAACAAGAAGCTGAACCCGAGTTAGACCCGAAAAAACACGGACGGTGCCACTTTCTGCCATCAAAAAGTGCTCTCAGCGGAAGCCTTTGGGTACACCTGAACTCCCTGGGGGAGCCTTTACGCAACCCCACACTCAACAGGACTCTGCGTCTTCACTCTTTCCTAACAACCCTAAACATAACCCTAACCGCAACAAGAAGCTGAACCCGAGTTAGACCCGAAAAAACACGGACGGTGCCACTTTCTGCCATCCAAAAGTGCTCTCAGCGGAAGCCTTTGGGTACACGTGAACTCCCTGGGGGAGCCTTTACGCAACCCCACACTCAACAGGACTCTGCGTCTTCACTCTTTCCTAACAACCCTAAACATAACCCTAACCGCAACAAGAAGCTGAACCCGAGTTAGACCCGAAAAAACACGTACGGTGCCACTTTCTGCCATCAAAAAGTGCTCTCAGCGGAAGCCTTTGGGTACACCTGAACTCCCTGGGGGAGCCTTTACGCAACCCCACACTCAACAGGACTCTGCGTCTTCACTCTTTCCTAACAACCCTAAACATAACCCTAACCGCAACAAGAAGCTCAACCCGAGTTAGACCCGAAAAAACACGGACGGTGCCACTTTCTGCCATCAAAAAGTGCTCTCAGCGGAAGCCTTTGGGTACACCTGAACTCCCTGGGGGAGCCTTTACGCAACCCCACACTCAACAGGACTCTGCGTCTTCACTCTTTCCTAACAACCCTAAACATAACCCTAACCGGAACAAGAAGCTGAACCCGAGTTAGACCCGAAAAAACACGGACGGTGCCACTTTCTGCCATCAAAAAGTGGTCTCAGCGGAAGCCTTTGGGTACACCTGAACTCCCTGGGGGAGCCTTTACGCAACCCCACACTCAACAGGACTCTGCGTCTTCACTCTTTCCTAACAACCCTAAACATAACCCTAACCGCAACAAGAAGCTGAACCCGAGTTAGACCCGAAAAAACACGGACGGTGCCACTTTCTGCCATCAAAAAGTGCTCTCAGCGGAAGCCTTTGGGTACACCTGAACTCCCTGGGGGAGCCTTTACGCAACCCCACACTCAACAGGACTCTGCGTCTTCACTCTTTCCTAACAACCCTAAACATAACCCTAACCGCAACAAGAAGCTGAACCCGAGTTAGACCCGAAAAAACACGTACGGTGCCACTTTCTGCCATCAAAAAGTGCTCTCAGCGGAAGCCTTTGGGTACACCTGAACTCCCTGGGGGAGCCTTTACGCAACCCCACACTCAACAGGACTCTGCGTCTTCACTCTTTCCTAACAACCCTAAACATAACCCTAACCGCAACAAGAAGCTGAACCCGAGTTAGACCCGAAAAAACACGTACGGTTCCACTTTCTGCCATCAAAAAGTGCTCTCAGCGGAAGCCTTTGGGTACACCTGAACTCCCTGGGGGAGCCTTTACGCAACCCCACACTCAACAGGACTCTGCGTCTTCACTCTTTCCTAACAACCCTAAACATAACCCTAACCGCAACAAGAAGCTGAACCCGAGTTAGACCCGAAAAAACACGGACGGTGCCACTTTCTGCCATCAAAAAGTGGTCTCAGCGGAAGCCTTTGGGTACACCTGAACTCCCTGGGGGAGCCTTTATGCAACCCCACACTCAACAGGACTCTGCGTCTTCACTCTTTCCTAACAACCCTAAACATAACCCTAACCGCAACAAGAAGCTGAACCCGAGTTAGACCCGAAAAAACACGGACGGTGCCACTTTCTGCCATCAAAAAGTGCTCTCAGCGGAAGCCTTTGGGTACACCTGAACTCCCTGGGGGAGCCTTTACGCAACCCCACACTCAACAGGACTCTGCGTCTTCACTCTTTCCTAACAACCCTAAACATAACCCTAACCGCAACAAGAAGCTGAACCCGAGTTAGACCCGAAAAAACACGTACGGTGCCACTTTCTGCCATCAAAAAGTGCTCTCAGCGGAAGCCTTTGGGTACACCTGAACTCCCTGGGGGAGCCTTTACGCAACCCCACACTCAACAGGACTCTGCGTCTTCACTCTTTCCTAACAACCCTAAACATAACCCTAACCGCAACAAGAAGCTGAACCCGAGTTAGACCCGAAAAAACACGGACGGTGCCACTTTCTGCCATCAAAAAGTGCTCTCAGCGGAAGCCTTTGGGTACACCTGAACTCCCTGGGGGAGCCTTTACGCAACCCCACACTCAACAGGACTCTGCGCCTTCACTCTTTCCTAACAACCCTAAACATAACCCTAACCGCAACAAGAAGCTGAACCCGAGTTAGACCCGAAAAAACACGTACGGTGCCACTTTCTGCCATCAAAAAGTGCTCTCAGCGGAAGCCTTTGGGTACACCTGAACTCCCTGGGGGAGCCTTTACGCAACCCCACACTCAACAGGACTCTGCGTCTTCACTCTTTCCTAACAACCCTAAACATAACCCTAACCGCAACAAGAAGCTGAACCCGAGTTAGACCCGAAAAAACACGTACGGTGCCACTTTATGCCATCAAAAAGTGCTCTCAGCGGAAGCCTTTGGGAACACCTGAACTCCCTGGGGGAGCCTTTACGCAACCCCACACTCAACAGGACTCTGCGTCTTCACTCTTTCCTAACAACCCTAAACATAACCCTAACCGCAACAAGAAGCTGAACCCGAGTTAGACCCGAAAAAAAACGTACGGTGCCACTTTCTGCCATCAAAAAGTGCTCTCAGCGGAAGCCTTTGGGTACACCTGAACTCCCTGGGGGAGCCTTTACGCAACCCCACACTCAACAGGACTCTGCGTCTTCACTCTTTCCTAACAACCCTAAACATAACCCTAACCGCAACAAGAAGCTGAACCCGAGTTAGACCCGAAAAAACACGTACGGTGCCACTTTCTGCCATCAAAAAGTGCTCTCAGCGAAAGCCTTTGGGTACACCTGAACTCCCTGGGGGAGCCTTTACGCAACCCCACACTCAACAGGACTCTGCGTCTTCACTCTTTCCTAACAACCCTAAACATAACCCTAACCGCAACAAGAAGCTGAACCCGAGTTAGACCCGAAAAAACACGTACGGTGCCACTTTCTGCCATCAAAAAGTGCTCTCAGCGGAAGCCTTTGGGTACACCTGAACTCCCTGGGGGAGCCTTTACGCAACCCCACACTCAACAGGACTCTGCGTCTTCACTCTTTCCTAACAACCCTAAACATAACCCTAACCGCAACAAGAAGCTGAACCCGAGTTAGACCCGAAAAAACACGGACGGTGCCACTTTCTGCCATCAAAAAGTGCTCTCAGCGGAAGCCTTTGGGTACACCTGAACTCCCTGGGGGAGCCTTTACGCAACCCCACACTCAACAGGACTCTGCGCCTTCACTCTTTCCTAACAACCCTAAACATAACCCTAACCGCAACAAGAAGCTGAACCCGAGTTAGACCCGAAAAATCACATACGGTTCCACTTTCTGCCATCAAAAAGTGCTCTCAGCGGAAGCCTTTGGGTACACCTGAACTCCCTGGGGGAGCCTTTACGCAACCCCACACTCAACAGGACTCTGCGTCTTCACTCTTTCCTAACAACCCTAAACATAACCCTAACCGCAACAAGAAGCTGAACCCGAGTTAGACCCGAAAAAACACGGACGGTGCCACTTTCTGCCATCAAAAAGTGCTCTCAGCGGAACCCTTTGGGTACACCTGAACTCCCTGGGGGAGCCTTTACGCAACCCCACACTCAACAGGACTCTGCGTCTTCACTCTTTCCTAACAACCCTAAACATAACCCTAACTGCAACAAGAAGCTGAACCCGAGTTAGACCCGAAAAAAAACGTACGGTGCCACTTTCTGCCATCAAAAAGTGCTCTCAGCGGAAGCCTTTGGGTACACCTGAACTCCCTGGGGGAGCCTTTACGCAACCCCACACTCAACAGGACTCTGCGTCTTCACTCTTTCCTAACAACCCTAAACATAACCCTAACCGCAACAAGAAGCTGAACCCGAGTTAGACCCGAAAAAACACGTACGGTGCCACTTTCTGCCATCAAAAAGTGCTCTCAGCGGAAGCCTTTGGGTACACCTGAACTCCCTGGGGGAGCCTTTACGCAACCCCACACTCAACAGGACTCTGCGTCTTCACTCTTTCCTAACAACCCTAAACATAATCCTAACCGCAACAAGAAGCTGAACCCGAGTTAGACCCGAAAAAACACGTACGGTGCCACTTTCTGCCATCAAAAAGTGCTCTCAGCGGAAGCCTTTGGGTACACCTGAACTCCCTGGGGGAGCCTTTACGCAACCCCACACTCAACAGGACTCTGCGTCTTCACTCTTTCCTAACAACCCTAAACATAACCCTAACCGCAACAAGAAGCTGAACCCGAGTTAGACCCGAAAAAACACGGACGGTGCCACTTTCTGCCATCAAAAAGTGCTCTCAGCGGAAGCCTTTGGGTACACCTGAACTCCCTGGGGGAGCCTTTACGCAACCCCACACTCAACAGGACTCTGCGTCTTCACTCTTTCCTAACAACCCTAAACATAACCCTAACCGCAACAAGAAGCTGAACCCGAGTTAGACCCGAAAAAACACGGACGGTGCCACTTTCTGCCATCAAAAAGTGCTCTCAGCGGAACCCTTTGGGTACACCTGAACTCCCTGGGGGAGCCTTTACGCAACCCCACACTCAACAGGACTCTGCGTCTTCACTCTTTCCTAACAACCCTAAACATAACCCTAACCGCAACAAGAAGCTGAACCCGAGTTAGACCCGAAAAAACACGTACGGTGCCACTTTCTGCCATCAAAAAGTGCTCTCAGCGGAAGCCTTTGGGTACACCTGAACTCCCTGGGGGAGCCTTTACGCAACCCCACACTCAACAGGACTCTGCGTCTTCACTCTTTCCTAACAACCCTAAACATAACCCTAACCGCAACAAGAAGCTGAACCCGAGTTAGACCCGAAAAAACACGTACGGTGCCACTTTATGCCATCAAAAAGTGCTCTCAGCGGAAGCCTTTGGGAACACCTGAACTCCCTGGGGGAGCCTTTACGCAACCCCACACTCAACAGGACTCTGCGTCTTCACTCTTTCCTAACAACCCTAAACATAACCCTAACCGCAACAAGAAGCTGAACCCGAGTTAGACCCGAAAAAAAACGTACGGTGCCACTTTCTGCCATCAAAAAGTGCTCTCAGCGGAAGCCTTTGGGTACACCTGAACTCCCTGGGGGAGCCTTTACGCAACCCCACACTCAACAGGACTCTGCGTCTTCACTCTTTCCTAACAACCCTAAACATAACCCTAACCGCAACAAGAAGCTGAACCCGAGTTAGACCCGAAAAAACACGTACGGTGCCACTTTCTGCCATCAAAAAGTGCTCTCAGCGGAAGCCTTTGGGTACACCTGAACTCCCTGGGGGAGCCTTTACGCAACCCCACACTCAACAGGACTCTGCGTCTTCACTCTTTCCTAACAACCCTAAACATAACCCTAACTGCAACAAGAAGCTGAACCCGAGTTAGACCCGAAAAAAAACGTACGGTGCCACTTTCTGCCATCAAAAAGTGCTCTCAGCGGAAGCCTTTGGGTACACCTGAACTCCCTGGGGGAGCCTTTACGCAACCCCACACTCAACAGGACTCTGCGTCTTCACTCTTTCCTAACAACCCTAAACATAACCCTAACCGCAACAAGAAGCTGAACCCGAGTTAGACCCGAAAAAACACGGACGGTGCCACTTTCTGCCATCAAAAAGTGCTCTCAGCGGAACCCTTTGGGTACACCTGAACTCCCTGGGGGAGCCTTTACGCAACCCCACACTCAACAGGACTCTGCGTCTTCACTCTTTCCTAACAACCCTAAACATAACCCTAACCGCAACAAGAAGCTGAACCCGAGTTAGACCCGAAAAAACACGTACGGTGCCACTTTCTGCCATCAAAAAGTGCTCTCAGCGGAAGCCTTTGGGTACACCTGAACTCCCTGGGGGAGCCTTTACGCAACCCCACACTCAACAGGACTCTGCGTCTTCACTCTTTCCTAACAACCCTAAACATAACCCTAACCGGAACAAGAAGCTGAACCCGAGTTAGACCCGAAAAAACACGGACGGTGCCACTTTCTGCCATCAAAAAGTGCTCTCAGCGGAAGCCTTTGGGTACACCTGAACTCCCTGGGGGAGCCTTTACGCAACCCCACACTCAACAGGACTCTGCGTCTTCACTCTTTCCTAACAACCCTAAACATAACCCTAACCGCAACAAGAAGCTGAACCCGAGTTAGACCCGAAAAAACACGTACGGTGCCACTTTCTGCCATCAAAAAGTGCTCTCAGCGGAAGCCTTTGGGTACACCTGAACTCCCTGGGGGAGCCTTTACGCAACCCCACACTCAACAGGACTCTGCGTCTTCACTCTTTCCTAACAACCCTAAACATAACCCTAACCGCAACAAGAAGCTGAACCCGAGTTAGACCCGAAAAAACACGGACGGTGCCACTTTATGCCATCAAAAAGTGCTCTCAGCGGAACCCTTCGGGTACACCTGAACTCCCTGGGGGAGCCTTTACGCAACCCCACACTCAACAGGACTCTGCGTCTTCACTCTTTCCTAACAACCCTAAACATAACCCTAACCGCAACAAGAAGCTGAACCCGAGTTAGACCCGAAAAAACACGGACGGTGCCACTTTCTGCCATCAAAAAGTGCTCTCAGCGGAAGCCTTTGGGTACACCTGAACTCCCTGGGGGAGCCTTTACGCAACCCCACACTCAACAGGACTCTGCGTCTTCACTCTTTCCTAACAACCCTAAACATAACCCTAACCGCAACAAGAAGCTGAACCCGAGTTAGACCCGAAAAAACACGGACGGTGCCACTTTCTGCCATCAAAAAGTGCTCTCAGCGGAAGCCTTTGGGTACACCTGAACTCCCTGGGGGAGACTTTACGCAACCCCACACTCAACAGGACTCTGCGTCTTCACTCTTTCCTAACAACCCTAAACATAACCCTAACCGCAACAAGAAGCTGAACCCGAGTTAGACCCGAAAAAACACGGACGGTGCCACTTTCTGCCATCAAAAAGTGCTCTCAGCGGAAGCCTTTGGGTACACCTGAACTCCCTGGGGGAGCCTTTACGCAACCCCACACTCAACAGGACTCTGCGTCTTCACTCTTTCCTAACAACCCTAAACATAACCCTAACCGCAACAAGAAGCTGAACCCGAGTTAGACCCGAAAAAACACGTACGGTGCCACTTTCTGCCATCAAAAAGTGCTCTCAGAGGAACCCTTTGGGTACACCTGAACTCCCTGGGGGAGCCTTTACGCAACCCCACACTCAACAGGACTCTGCGTCTTCACTCTTTCCTAACAACCCTAAACATAACCCTAACCGCAACAAGAAGCTCAACCCGGGTTAGACCCGAAAAAAAACGTACGGTGCCACTTTCTGCCATCAAAAAGTGCTCTCAGCGGAAGCCTTTCGGAACACCTGAACTCCCTGGGGGAGCCTTTACGCAACCCCACACTCAACAGGACTCTGCGTCTTCACTCTTTCCTAACAACCCTAAACATAACCCTAACCGCAACAAGAAGCTGAACCCGAGTTAGACCCGAAAAAAAACGTACGGTGCCACTTTCTGCCATCAAAAAGTGCTCTCAGCGGAAGCCTTTGGGTACACCTGAACTCCCTGGGGGAGCCTTTACGCAACCCCACACTCAACAGGACTCTGCGTCTTCACTCTTTCCTAACAACCCTAAACATAACCCTAACCGCAACAAGAAGCTGAACCCGAGTTAGACCCGAAAAAACACGTACGGTGCCACTTTCTGCCATCAAAAAGTGCTCTCAGCGAAAGCCTTTGGGTACACCTGAACTCCCTGGGGGAGCCTTTACGCAACCCCACACTCAACAGGACTCTGCGTCTTCACTCTTTCCTAACAACCCTAAACATAACCCTAACCGCAACAAGAAGCTGAACCCGAGTTAGACCCGAAAAAACACGTACGGTGCCACTTTCTGCCATCAAAAAGTGCTCTCAGCGGAAGCCTTTGGGTACACCTGAACTCCCTGGGGGAGCCTTTACGCAACCCCACACTCAACAGGACTCTGCGTCTTCACTCTTTCCTAACAACCCTAAACATAACCCTAACCGCAACAAGAAGCTGAACCCGAGTTAGACCCGAAAAAACACGTACGGTGCCACTTTCTGCCATCAAAAAGTGCTCTCAGCGGAAGCCTTTGGGTACACCTGAACTCCCTGGGGGAGCCTTTACGCAACCCCACACTCAACAGGACTCTGCGCCTTCACTCTTTCCTAACAACCCTAAACATAACCCTAACCGCAACAAGAAGCTGAACCCGAGTTAGACCCGAAAAATCACATACGGTTCCACTTTCTGCCATCAAAAAGTGCTCTCAGCGGAAGCCTTTGGGTACACCTGAACTCCCTGGGGGAGCCTTTACGCAACCCCACACTCAACAGGACTCTGCGTCTTCACTCTTTCCTAACAACCCTAAACATAACCCTAACCGCAACAAGAAGCTGAACCCGAGTTAGACCCGAAAAAACACGTACGGTGCCACTTTCTGCCATCAAAAAGTGCTCTCAGCGGAAGCCTTTGGGTACACCTGAACTCCCTGGGGGAGCCTTTACGCAACCCCACACTCAACAGGACTCTGCGTCTTCACTCTTTCCTAACAACCCTAAACATAACCCTAACTGCAACAAGAAGCTGAACCCGAGTTAGACCCGAAAAAAAACGTACGGTGCCACTTTCTGCCATCAAAAAGTGCTCTCAGCGGAAGCCTTTGGGTACACCTGAACTCCCTGGGGGAGCCTTTACGCAACCCCACACTCAACAGGACTCTGCGTCTTCACTCTTTCCTAACAACCCTAAACATAACCCTAACCGGAACAAGAAGCTGAACCCGAGTTAGACCCGAAAAAACACGTACGGTGCCACTTTCTGCCATCAAAAAGTGCTCTCAGCGGAACCCTTTGGGTACACCTGAACTCCCTGGGGGAGCCTTTACGCAACCCCACACTCAACAGGACTCTGCGTCTTCACTCTTTCCTAACAACCCTAAACATAATCCTAACCGCAACAAGAAGCTGAACCCGAGTTAGACCCGAAAAAACACGTACGGTGCCACTTTCTGCCATCAAAAAGTGCTCTCAGCGGAAGCCTTTGGGTACACCTGAACTCCCTGGGGGAGCCTTTACGCAACCCCACACTCAACAGGACTCTGCGTCTTCACTCTTTCCTAACAACCCTAAACATAACCCTAACTGCAACAAGAAGCTGAACCCGAGTTAGACCCGAAAAAACACGGACGGTGCCACTTTCTGCCATCAAAAAGTGCTCTCAGCGGAAGCCTTTGGGTACACCTGAACTCCCTGGGGGAGCCTTTACGCAACCCCACACTCAACAGGACTCTGCGTCTTCACTCTTTCCTAACAACCCTAAACATAACCCTAACCGCAACAAGAAGCTGAACCCGAGTTAGACCCGAAAAAACACGGACGGTGCCACTTTCTGCCATCAAAAAGTGCTCTCAGCGGAACCCTTTGGGTACACCTGAACTCCCTGGGGGAGCCTTTACGCAACCCCACACTCAACAGGACTCTGCGTCTTCACTCTTTCCTAACAACCCTAAACATAACCCTAACCGCAACAAGAAGCTGAACCCGAGTTAGACCCGAAAAAACACGTACGGTGCCACTTTCTGCCATCAAAAAGTGCTCTCAGCGGAAGCCTTTGGGTACACCTGAACTCCCTGGGGGAGCCTTTACGCAACCCCACACTCAACAGGACTCTGCGTCTTCACTCTTTCCTAACAACCCTAAACATAACCCTAACCGCAACAAGAAGCTGAACCCGGGTTAGACCCGAAAAAAAACGTACGGTGCCACTTTCTGCCATCAAAAAGTGCTCTCAGCGGAAGCCTTTGGGAACACCTGAACTCCCTGGGGGAGCCTTTACGCAACCCCACACTCAACAGGACTCTGCGTCTTCACTCTTTCCTAACAACCCTAAACATAACCCTAACCGCAACAAGAAGCTGAACCCGAGTTAGACCCGAAAAAACACGGACGGTGCCACTTTATGCCATCAAAAAGTGCTCTCAGCGGAAGCCTTTGGGTACACCTGAACTCCCTGGGGGAGCCTTTACGCAACCCCACACTCAACAGGACTCTGCGCCTTCACTCTTTCCTAACAACCCTAAACATAACCCTAACCGGAACAAGAAGCTGAACCCGAGTTAGACCCGAAAAAACACGTACGGTGCCACTTTCTGCCATCAAAAAGTGCTCTCAGCGGAAGCCTTTGGGTACACCTGAACTCCCTGGGGGAGCCTTTACGCAACCCCACACTCAACAGGACTCTGCGTCTTCACTCTTTCCTAACAACCCTAAACATAACCCTAACCGCAACAAGAAGCTGAACCCGAGTTAGACCCGAAAAAACACGTACGGTGCCACTTTATGCCATCAAAAAGTGCTCTCAGCGGAAGCCTTTGGGAACACCTGAACTCCCTGGGGGAGCCTTTACGCAACCCCACACTCAACAGGACTCTGCGTCTTCACTCTTTCCTAACAACCCTAAACATAACCCTAACCGCAACAAGAAGCTGAACCCGAGTTAGACCCGAAAAAAAACGTACGGTGCCACTTTCTGCCATCAAAAAGTGCTCTCAGCGGAAGCCTTTGGGTACACCTGAACTCCCTGGGGGAGCCTTTACGCAACCCCACACTCAACAGGACTCTGCGTCTTCACTCTTTCCTAACAACCCTAAACATAACCCTAACCGCAACAAGAAGCTGAACCCGAGTTACACCCGAAAAAACACGTACGGTGCCACTTTCTGCCATCAAAAAGTGCTCTCAGCGGAAGCCTTTGGGTACACCTGAACTCCCTGGGGGAGCCTTTACGCAACCCCACACTCAACAGGACTCTGCGTCTTCACTCTTTCCTAACAACCCTAAACATAACCCTAACCGCAACAAGAAGCTGAACCCGAGTTAGACCCGAAAAAACACGTACGGTGCCACTTTCTGCCATCAAAAAGTGCTCTCAGCGAAAGCCTTTGGGTACACCTGAACTCCCTGGGGGAGCCTTTACGCAACCCCACACTCAACAGGACTCTGCGTCTTCACTCTTTCCTAACAACCCTAAACATAACCCTAACCGGAACAAGAAGCTGAACCCGAGTTAGACCCGAAAAAACACGTACGGTGCCACTTTCTGCCATCAAAAAGTGCTCTCAGCGGAAGCCTTTGGGTACACCTGAACTCCCTGGGGGAGCCTTTACGCAACCCCACACTCAACAGGACTCTGCGTCTTCACTCTTTCCTAACAACCCTAAACATAACCCTAACCGCAACAAGAAGCTGAACCCGAGTTAGACCCGAAAAAACACGTACGGTGCCACTTTCTGCCATCAAAAAGTGCTCTCAGCGGAAGCCTTTGGGTACACCTGAACTCCCTGGGGGAGCCTTTACGCAACCCCACACTCAACAGGACTCTGCGCCTTCACTCTTTCCTAACAACCCTAAACATAACCCTAACCGCAACAAGAAGCTGAACCCGAGTTAGACCCGAAAAATCACATACGGTTCCACTTTCTGCCATCAAAAAGTGCTCTCAGCGGAAGCCTTTGGGTACACCTGAACTCCCTGGGGGAGCCTTTACGCAACCCCACACTCAACAGGACTCTGCGTCTTCACTCTTTCCTAACAACCCTAAACATAACCCTAACCGCAACAAGAAGCTGAACCCGAGTTAGACCCGAAAAAACACGTACGGTGCCACTTTCTGCCATCAAAAAGTGCTCTCAGCGGAACCCTTTGGGTACACCTGAACTCCCTGGGGGAGCCTTTACGCAACCCCACACTCAACAGGACTCTGCGTCTTCACTCTTTCCTAACAACCCTAAACATAACCCTAACTGCAACAAGAAGCTGAACCCGAGTTAGACCCGAAAAAAAACGTACGGTGCCACTTTCTGCCATCAAAAAGTGCTCTCAGCGGAAGCCTTTGGGTACACCTGAACTCCCTGGGGGAGCCTTTACGCAACCCCACACTCAACAGGACTCTGCGTCTTCACTCTTTCCTAACAACCCTAAACATAACCCTAACCGCAACAAGAAGCTGAACCCGAGTTAGACCCGAAAAAACACGGACGGTGCCACTTTCTGCCATCAAAAAGTGCTCTCAGCGGAACCCTTTGGGTACACCTGAACTCCCTGGGGGAGCCTTTACGCAACCCCACACTCAACAGGACTCTGCGTCTTCACTCTTTCCTAACAACCCTAAACATAACCCTAACCGCAACAAGAAGCTGAACCCGAGTTAGACCCGAAAAAACACGTACGGTGCCACTTTCTGCCATCAAAAAGTGCTCTCAGCGGAAGCCTTTGGGTACACCTGAACTCCCTGGGGGAGCCTTTACGCAACCCCACACTCAACAGGACTCTGCGTCTTCACTCTTTCCTAACAACCCTAAACATAACCCTAACCGGAACAAGAAGCTGAACCCGAGTTAGACCCGAAAAAACACGGACGGTGCCACTTTCTGCCATCAAAAAGTGCTCTCAGCGGAAGCCTTTGGGTACACCTGAACTCCCTGGGGGAGCCTTTACGCAACCCCACACTCAACAGGACTCTGCGTCTTCACTCTTTCCTAACAACCCTAAACATAACCCTAACCGCAACAAGAAGCTGAACCCGAGTTAGACCCGAAAAAACACGTACGGTGCCACTTTCTGCCATCAAAAAGTGCTCTCAGCGGAAGCCTTTGGGTACACCTGAACTCCCTGGGGGAGCCTTTACGCAACCCCACACTCAACAGGACTCTGCGTCTTCACTCTTTCCTAACAACCCTAAACATAACCCTAACCGCAACAAGAAGCTGAACCCGAGTTAGACCCGAAAAAACACGGACGGTGCCACTTTCTGCCATCAAAAAGTGCTCTCAGCGGAAGCCTTTGGGTACACCTGAACTCCCTGGGGGAGCCTTTACGCAACCCCACACTCAACAGGACTCTGCGTCTTCACTCTTTCCTAACAACCCTAAACATAACCCTAACCGCAACAAGAAGCTGAACCCGAGTTAGACCCGAAAAAACACGTACGGTGCCACTTTCTGCCATCAAAAAGTGCTCTCAGCGGAAGCCTTTGGGTACACCTGAACTCCCTGGGGGAGCCTTTACGCAACCCCACACTCAACAGGACTCTGCGTCTTCACTCTTTCCTAACAACCCTAAACATAACCCTAACCGCAACAAGAAGCTGAACCCGAGTTAGACCCGAAAAAACACGGACGGTGCCACTTTATGCCATCAAAAAGTGCTCTCAGCGGAACCCTTCGGGTACACCTGAACTCCCTGGGGGAGCCTTTACGCAACCCCACACTCAACAGGACTCTGCGTCTTCACTCTTTCCTAACAACCCTAAACATAACCCTAACCGCAACAAGAAGCTGAACCCGAGTTAGACCCGAAAAAACACGGACGGTGCCACTTTCTGCCATCAAAAAGTGCTCTCAGCGGAAGCCTTTGGGTACACCTGAACTCCCTGGGGGAGCCTTTACGCAACCCCACACTCAACAGGACTCTGCGTCTTCACTCTTTCCTAACAACCCTAAACATAACCCTAACCGCAACAAGAAGCTGAACCCGAGTTAGACCCGAAAAAACACGGACGGTGCCACTTTCTGCCATCAAAAAGTGCTCTCAGCGGAAGCCTTTGGGTACACCTGAACTCCCTGGGGGAGACTTTACGCAACCCCACACTCAACAGGACTCTGCGTCTTCACTCTTTCCTAACAACCCTAAACATAACCCTAACCGCAACAAGAAGCTGAACCCGAGTTAGACCCGAAAAAACACGGACGGTGCCACTTTCTGCCATCAAAAAGTGCTCTCAGCGGAAGCCTTTGGGTACACCTGAACTCCCTGGGGGAGCCTTTACGCAACCCCACACTCAACAGGACTCTGCGTCTTCACTCTTTCCTAACAACCCTAAACATAACCCTAACCGCAACAAGAAGCTGAACCCGAGTTAGACCCGAAAAAACACGTACGGTGCCACTTTCTGCCATCAAAAAGTGCTCTCAGAGGAACCCTTTGGGTACACCTGAACTCCCTGGGGGAGCCTTTACGCAACCCCACACTCAACAGGACTCTGCGTCTTCACTCTTTCCTAACAACCCTAAACATAACCCTAACCGCAACAAGAAGCTCAACCCGAGTTAGACCCGAAAAAACACGTACGGTGCCACTTTCTGCCATCAAAAAGTGCTCTCAGCGGAAGCCTTTGGGTACACCTGAACTCCCTGGGGGAGCCTTTACGCAACCCCACACTCAACAGGACTCTGCGTCTTCACTCTTTCCTAACAACCCTAAACATAACCCTAACCGGAACAAGAAGCTGAACCCGGGTTAGACCCGAAAAAAAACGTACGGTGCCACTTTCTGCCATCAAAAAGTGCTCTCAGCGGAAGCCTTTCGGAACACCTGAACTCCCTGGGGGAGCCTTTACGCAACCCCACACTCAACAGGACTCTGCGTCTTCACTCTTTCCTAACAACCCTAAACATAACCCTAACCGCAACAAGAAGCTGAACCCGAGTTAGACCCGAAAAAACACGGACAGTGCCACTTTATGCCATCAAAAAGTGCTCTCAGCGGAAGCCTTTGGGTACACCTGAACTCCCTGGGGGAGCCTTTACGCAACCCCACACTCAACAGGACTCTGCGCCTTCACTCTTTCCTAACAACCCTAAACATAACCCTAACCGCAACAAGAAGCTGAACCCGAGTTAGACCCGAAAAAACACGTACGGTGCCACTTTCTGCCATCAAAAAGTGCTCTCAGCGGAAGCCTTTGGGTACACCTGAACTCCCTGGGGGAGCCTTTACGCAACCCCACACTCAACAGGACTCTGCGTCTTCACTCTTTCCTAACAACCCTAAACATAACCCTAACCGCAACAAGAAGCTGAACCCGAGTTAGACCCGAAAAAACACGTACGGTGCCACTTTCTGCCATCAAAAAGTGCTCTCAGCGGAAGCCTTTGGGTACACCTGAACTCCCTGGGGGAGCCTTTACGCAACCCCACACTCAACAGGACTCTGCGTCTTCACTCTTTCCTAACAACCCTAAACATAACCCTAACCGCAACAAGAAGCTGAACCCGAGTTACACCCGAAAAAACACGTACGGTGCCACTTTCTGCCATCAAAAAGTGCTCTCAGCGGAAGCCTTTGGGTACACCTGAACTCCCTGGGGGAGCCTTTACGCAACCCCACACTCAACAGGACTCTGCGTCTTCACTCTTTCCTAACAACCCTAAACATAACCCTAACCGCAACAAGAAGCTGAACCCGAGTTACACCCGAAAAAACACGTACGGTGCCACTTTCTGCCATCAAAAAGTGCTCTCAGCGAAAGCCTTTGGGTACACCTGAACTCCCTGGGGGAGCCTTTACGCAACCCCACACTCAACAGGACTCTGCGTCTTCACTCTTTCCTAACAACCCTAAACATAACCCTAACCGGAACAAGAAGCTGAACCCGAGTTAGACCCGAAAAAACACGTACGGTGCCACTTTCTGCCATCAAAAAGTGCTCTCAGCGGAAGCCTTTGGGTACACCTGAACTCCCTGGGGGAGCCTTTACGCAACCCCACACTCAACAGGACTCTGCGTCTTCACTCTTTCCTAACAACCCTAAACATAACCCTAACCGCAACAAGAAGCTGAACCCGAGTTAGACCCGAAAAAACACGGACGGTGCCACTTTCTGCCATCAAAAAGTGCTCTCAGCGGAAGCCTTTGGGTACACCTGAACTCCCTGGGGGAGCCTTTACGCAACCCCACACTCAACAGGACTCTGCGTCTTCACTCTTTCCTAACAACCCTAAACATAACCCTAACCGCAACAAGAAGCTGAACCCGAGTTAGACCCGAAAAAACACGTACGGTGCCACTTTCTGCCATCAAAAAGTGCTCTCAGCGGAAGCCTTTGGGTACACCTGAACTCCCTGGGGGAGCCTTTACGCAACCCCACACTCAACAGGACTCTGTGTCTTCACTCTTTCCTAACAACCCTAAACATAACCCTAACCGCAACAAGAAGCTGAACCCGAGTTAGACCCGAAAAAACACGGACGGTGCCACTTTATGCCATCAAAAAGTGCTCTCAGCGGAAGCCTTTGGGTACACCTGAACTCCCTGGGGGAGCCTTTACGCAACCCCACACTCAACAGGACTCTGCGTCTTCACTCTTTCCTAACAACCCTAAACATAACCCTAACCGCAACAAGAAGCTGAACCCGAGTTAGACCCGAAAAAACACGGACGGTGCCACTTTCTGCCATCAAAAAGTGCTCTCAGCGGAAGCCTTTGGGTACACCTGAACTCCCTGGGGGAGCCTTTACGCAACCCCACACTCAACAGGACTCTGCGTCTTCACTCTTTCCTAACAACCCTAAACATAACCCTAACCGCAACAAGAAGCTGAACCCGAGTTAGACCCGAAAAAACACGGACGGTGCCACTTTCTGCCATCAAAAAGTGCTCTCAGCGGAAGCCTTTGGGTACACCTGAACTCCCTGGGGGAGCCTTTACGCAACCCCACACTCAACAGGACTCTGCGTCTTCACTCTTTCCTAACAACCCTAAACATAACCCTAACCGCAACAAGAAGCTGAACCCGAGTTAGACCCGAAAAAACACGGACGGTGCCACTTTCTGCCATCAAAAAGTGCTCTCAGCGGAAGCCTTTGGGTACACCTGAACTCCCTGGGGGAGCCTTTACGCAACCCCACACTCAACAGGACTCTGCGTCTTCACTCTTTCCTAACAACCCTAAACATAACCCTAACCGCAACAAGAAGCTGAACCCGAGTTAGACCCGAAAAAACACGGACGGTGCCACTTTCTGCCATCAAAAAGTGCTCTCAGAGGAACCCTTTGGGTACACCTGAACTCCCTGGGGGAGCCTTTACGCAACCCCACACTCAACAGGACTCTGCGTCTTCACTCTTTCCTAACAACCCTAAACATAACCCTAACGGCAACAAGAAGCTGAACCCGGGTTAGACCCGAAAAAACACGTACGGTGCCACTTTCTGCCATCAAAAAGTGCTCTCAGCGGAAGCCTTTGGGAACACCTGAACTCCCTGGGGGAGCCTTTACGCAACCCCACACTCAACAGGACTCTGCGTCTTCACTCTTTCCTAACAACCCTAAACATAACCCTAACCGCAACAAGAAGCTGAACCCGAGTTAGACCCGAAAAAACACGGACGGTGCCACTTTCTGCCATCAAAAAGTGCTCTCAGCGGAAGCCTTTGGGTACACCTGAACTCCCTGGGGGAGCCTTTACGCAACCCCACACTCAACAGGACTCTGCGCCTTCACTCTTTCCTAACAACCCTAAACATAACCCTAACCGCAACAAGAAGCTGAACCCGAGTTAGACCCGAAAAAACACGTACGGTGCCACTTTCTGCCATCAAAAAGTGCTCTCAGCGGAAGCCTTTGGGTACACCTGAACTCCCTGGGGGAGCCTTTACGCAACCCCACACTCAACAGGACTCTGCGTCTTCACTCTTTCCTAACAACCCTAAACATAACCCTAACCGGAACAAGAAGCTGAACCCGAGTTAGACCCGAAAAAACACGGACGGTGCCACTTTCTGCCATCAAAAAGTGCTCTCAGCGGAAGCCTTTGGGTACACCTGAACTCCCTGGGGGAGCCTTTACGCAACCCCACACTCAACAGGACTCTGCGTCTTCACTCTTTCCTAACAACCCTAAACATAACCCTAACCGCAACAAGAAGCTGAACCCGAGTTAGACCCGAAAAAACACGGACGGTGCCACTTTCTGCCATCAAAAAGTGCTCTCAGCGGAAGCCTTTGGGTACACCTGAACTCCCTGGGGGAGCCTTTACGCAACCCCACACTCAACAGGACTCTGCGTCTTCACTCTTTCCTAACAACCCTAAACATAACCCTAACCGCAACAAGAAGCTGAACCCGAGTTAGACCCGAAAAAACACGGACGGTGCCACTTTCTGCCATCAAAAAGTGCTCTCAGCGGAAGCCTTTGGGTACACCTGAACTCCCTGGGGGAGCCTTTACGCAACCCCACACTCAACAGGACTCTGCGTCTTCACTCTTTCCTAACAACCCTAAACATAACCCTAACCGCAACAAGAAGCTGAACCCGAGTTAGACCCGAAAAAACACGTACGGTGCCACTTTATGCCATCCAAAAGTGCTCTCAGCGGAAGCCTTTGGGTACACCTGAACTCCCTGGGGGAGCCTTTACGCAACCCCACACTCAACAGGACTCTGCGTCTTCACTCTTTCCTAACAACCCTAAACATAACCCTAACCGGAACAAGAAGCTGAACCCGAGTTAGACCCGAAAAAACACGTACGGTGCCACTTTCTGCCATCAAAAAGTGCTCTCAGCGGAAGCCTTTGGGTACACCTGAACTCCCTGGGGGAGCCTTTACGCAACCCCACACTCAACAGGACTCTGCGTCTTCACTCTTTCCTAACAACCCTAAACATAACCCTAACCGCAACAAGAAGCTGAACCCGAGTTAGACCCGAAAAAACACGTACGGTGCCACTTTCTGCCATCAAAAAGTGCTCTCAGCGGAAGCCTTTGGGTACACCTGAACTCCCTGGGGGAGCCTTTACGCAACCCCACACTCAACAGGACTCTGCGTCTTCACTCTTTCCTAACAACCCTAAACATAACCCTAACCGCAACAAGAAGCTGAACCCGAGTTAGACCCGAAAAAACACGGACGGTGCCACTTTCTGCCATCAAAAAGTGCTCTCAGCGGAAGCCTTTGGGTACACCTGAACTCCCTGGGGGAGCCTTTACGCAACCCCACACTCAACAGGACTCTGCGTCTTCACTCTTTCCTAACAACCCTAAACATAACCCTAACCGCAACAAGAAGCTGAACCCGAGTTAGACCCGAAAAAACACGTACGGTGCCACTTTCTGCCATCAAAAAGTGCTCTCAGCGGAAGCCTTTGGGTACACCTGAACTCCCTGGGGGAGCCTTTACGCAACCCCACACTCAACAGGACTCTGCGTCTTCACTCTTTCCTAACAACCCTAAACATAACCCTAACCGCAACAAGAAGCTGAACCCGAGTTAGACCCGAAAAAACACGGACGGTGCCACTTTATGCCATCAAAAAGTGCTCTCAGCGGAAGCCTTTGGGTACACCTGAACTCCCTGGGGGAGCCTTTACGCAACCCCACACTCAACAGGACTCTGCGTCTTCACTCTTTCCTAACAACCCTAAACATAACCCTAACCGCAACAAGAAGCTGAACCCGAGTTAGACCCGAAAAAACACGGACGGTGCCACTTTCTGCCATCAAAAAGTGCTCTCAGCGGAAGCCTTTGGGTACACCTGAACTCCCTGGGGGAGCCTTTACGCAACCCCACACTCAACAGGACTCTGCGTCTTCACTCTTTCCTAACAACCCTAAACATAACCCTAACCGCAACAAGAAGCTGAACCCGAGTTAGACCCGAAAAAACACGGACGGTGCCACTTTCTGCCATCAAAAAGTGCTCTCAGCGGAAGCCTTTGGGTACACCTGAACTCCCTGGGGGAGCCTTTACGCAACCCCACACTCAACAGGACTCTGCGTCTTCACTCTTTCCTAACAACCCTAAACATAACCCTAACCGCAACAAGAAGCTGAACCCGAGTTAGACCCGAAAAAACACGGACGGTGCCACTTTCTGCCATCAAAAAGTGCTCTCAGCGGAAGCCTTTGGGTACACCTGAACTCCCTGGGGGAGCCTTTACGCAACCCCACACTCAACAGGACTCTGCGTCTTCACTCTTTCCTAACAACCCTAAACATAACCCTAACCGCAACAAGAAGCTGAACCCGAGTTAGACCCGAAAAAACACGGACGGTGCCACTTTCTGCCATCAAAAAGTGCTCTCAGCGGAAGCCTTTGGGTACACCTGAACTCCCTGGGGGAGCCTTTACGCAACCCCACACTCAACAGGACTCTGCGTCTTCACTCTTTCCTAACAACCCTAAACATAACCCTAACCGCAACAAGAAGCTGAACCCGAGTTAGACCCGAAAAAACACGGACGGTGCCACTTTCTGCCATCAAAAAGTGCTCTCAGCGGAAGCCTTTGGGTACACCTGAACTCCCTGGGGGAGCCTTTACGCAACCCCACACTCAACAGGACTCTGCGTCTTCACTCTTTCCTAACAACCCTAAACATAACCCTAACCGCAACAAGAAGCTGAACCCGAGTTAGACCCGAAAAAACACGGACGGTGCCACTTTCTGCCATCAAAAAGTGCTCTCAGAGGAACCCTTTGGGTACACCTGAACTCCCTGGGGGAGCCTTTACGCAACCCCACACTCAACAGGACTCTGCGTCTTCACTCTTTCCTAACAACCCTAAACATAACCCTAACGGCAACAAGAAGCTGAACCCGGGTTAGACCCGAAAAAACACGTACGGTGCCACTTTCTGCCATCAAAAAGTGCTCTCAGCGGAAGCCTTTGGGAACACCTGAACTCCCTGGGGGAGCCTTTACGCAACCCCACACTCAACAGGACTCTGCGTCTTCACTCTTTCCTAACAACCCTAAACATAACCCTAACCGCAACAAGAAGCTGAACCCGAGTTAGACCCGAAAAAACACGGACGGTGCCACTTTCTGCCATCCAAAAGTGCTCTCAGCGGAAGCCTTTGGGTACACCTGAACTCCCTGGGGGAGCCTTTACGCAACCCCACACTCAACAGGACTCTGCGCCTTCACTCTTTCCTAACAACCCTAAACATAACCCTAACCGCAACAAGAAGCTGAACCCGAGTTAGACCCGAAAAAACACGTACGGTGCCACTTTCTGCCATCAAAAAGTGCTCTCAGCGGAAGCCTTTGGGTACACCTGAACTCCCTGGGGGAGCCTTTACGCAACCCCACACTCAACAGGACTCTGCGTCTTCACTCTTTCCTAACAACCCTAAACATAACCCTAACCGGAACAAGAAGCTGAACCCGAGTTAGACCCGAAAAAACACGGACGGTGCCACTTTCTGCCATCAAAAAGTGCTCTCAGCGGAAGCCTTTGGGTACACCTGAACTCCCTGGGGGAGCCTTTACGCAACCCCACACTCAACAGGACTCTGCGTCTTCACTCTTTCCTAACAACCCTAAACATAACCCTAACCGCAACAAGAAGCTGAACCCGAGTTAGACCCGAAAAAACACGGACGGTGCCACTTTCTGCCATCAAAAAGTGCTCTCAGCGGAAGCCTTTGGGTACACCTGAACTCCCTGGGGGAGCCTTTACGCAACCCCACACTCAACAGGACTCTGCGTCTTCACTCTTTCCTAACAACCCTAAACATAACCCTAACCGCAACAAGAAGCTGAACCCGAGTTAGACCCGAAAAAACACGGACGGTGCCACTTTCTGCCATCAAAAAGTGCTCTCAGCGGAAGCCTTTGGGTACACCTGAACTCCCTGGGGGAGCCTTTACGCAACCCCACACTCAACAGGACTCTGCGTCTTCACTCTTTCCTAACAACCCTAAACATAACCCTAACCGCAACAAGAAGCTGAACCCGAGTTAGACCCGAAAAAACACGGACGGTGCCACTTTCTGCCATCAAAAAGTGCTCTCAGAGGAACCCTTTGGGTACACCTGAACTCCCTGGGGGAGCCTTTACGCAACCCCACACTCAACAGGACTCTGCGTCTTCACTCTTTCCTAACAACCCTAAACATAACCCTAACGGCAACAAGAAGCTGAACCCGGGTTAGACCCGAAAAAAAACGTACGGTGCCACTTTCTGCCATCAAAAAGTGCTCTCAGCGGAAGCCTTTGGGAACACCTGAACTCCCTGGGGGAGCCTTTACGCAACCCCACACTCAACAGGACTCTGCGTCTTCACTCTTTCCTAACAACCCTAAACATAACTCTAACCGCAACAAGAAGCTGAACCCGAGTTAGACCCGAAAAAACACGTACGGTGCCACTTTCTGCCATCAAAAAGTGCTCTCAGCGGAAGCCTTTGGGTACACCTGAACTCCCTGGGGGAGCCTTTACGCAACCCCACACTCAACAGGACTCTGCGTCTTCACTCTTTCCTAACAACCCTAAACATAACCCTAACCGCAACAAGAAGCTGAACCCGAGTTAGACCCGAAAAAACACGGACGGTGCCACTTTCTGCCATCAAAAAGTGCTCTCAGCGGAAGCCTTTGGGTACACCTGAACTCCCTGGGGGAGCCTTTACGCAACCCCACACTCAACAGGACTCTGCGTCTTCACTCTTTCCTAACAACCCTAAACATAACCCTAACCGCAACAAGAAGCTGAACCCGAGTTAGACCCGAAAAAACACGTACGGTGCCACTTTCTGCCATCAAAAAGTGCTCTCAGCGGAAGCCTTTGGGTACACCTGAACTCCCTGGGGGAGCCTTTACGCAACCCCACACTCAACAGGACTCTGTGTCTTCACTCTTTCCTAACAACCCTAAACATAACCCTAACCGCAACAAGAAGCTGAACCCGAGTTAGACCCGAAAAAACACGGACGGTGCCACTTTATGCCATCAAAAAGTGCTCTCAGCGGAAGCCTTTGGGTACACCTGAACTCCCTGGGGGAGCCTTTACGCAACCCCACACTCAACAGGACTCTGCGTCTTCACTCTTTCCTAACAACCCTAAACATAACCCTAACCGCAACAAGAAGCTGAACCCGAGTTAGACCCGAAAAAACACGGACGGTGCCACTTTCTGCCATCAAAAAGTGCTCTCAGCGGAAGCCTTTGGGTACACCTGAACTCCCTGGGGGAGCCTTTACGCAACCCCACACTCAACAGGACTCTGCGTCTTCACTCTTTCCTAACAACCCTAAACATAACCCTAACCGCAACAAGAAGCTGAACCCGAGTTAGACCCGAAAAAACACGGACGGTGCCACTTTCTGCCATCAAAAAGTGCTCTCAGCGGAAGCCTTTGGGTACACCTGAACTCCCTGGGGGAGCCTTTACGCAACCCCACACTCAACAGGACTCTGCGTCTTCACTCTTTCCTAACAACCCTAAACATAACCCTAACCGCAACAAGAAGCTGAACCCGAGTTAGACCCGAAAAAACACGGACGGTGCCACTTTCTGCCATCAAAAAGTGCTCTCAGCGGAAGCCTTTGGGTACACCTGAACTCCCTGGGGGAGCCTTTACGCAACCCCACACTCAACAGGACTCTGCGTCTTCACTCTTTCCTAACAACCCTAAACATAACCCTAACCGCAACAAGAAGCTGAACCCGAGTTAGACCCGAAAAAACACGGACGGTGCCACTTTCTGCCATCAAAAAGTGCTCTCAGAGGAACCCTTTGGGTACACCTGAACTCCCTGGGGGAGCCTTTACGCAACCCCACACTCAACAGGACTCTGCGTCTTCACTCTTTCCTAACAACCCTAAACATAACCCTAACGGCAACAAGAAGCTGAACCCGGGTTAGACCCGAAAAAACACGTACGGTGCCACTTTCTGCCATCAAAAAGTGCTCTCAGCGGAAGCCTTTGGGAACACCTGAACTCCCTGGGGGAGCCTTTACGCAACCCCACACTCAACAGGACTCTGCGTCTTCACTCTTTCCTAACAACCCTAAACATAACCCTAACCGCAACAAGAAGCTGAACCCGAGTTAGACCCGAAAAAACACGGACGGTGCCACTTTCTGCCATCAAAAAGTGCTCTCAGCGGAAGCCTTTGGGTACACCTGAACTCCCTGGGGGAGCCTTTACGCAACCCCACACTCAACAGGACTCTGCGCCTTCACTCTTTCCTAACAACCCTAAACATAACCCTAACCGCAACAAGAAGCTGAACCCGAGTTAGACCCGAAAAAACACGTACGGTGCCACTTTCTGCCATCAAAAAGTGCTCTCAGCGGAAGCCTTTGGGTACACCTGAACTCCCTGGGGGAGCCTTTACGCAACCCCACACTCAACAGGACTCTGCGTCTTCACTCTTTCCTAACAACCCTAAACATAACCCTAACCGGAACAAGAAGCTGAACCCGAGTTAGACCCGAAAAAACACGTACGGTTCCACTTTCTGCCATCAAAAAGTGCTCTCAGCGGAAGCCTTTGGGTACACCTGAACTCCCTGGGGGAGCCTTTACGCAACCCCACACTCAACAGGACTCTGCGTCTTCACTCTTTCCTAACAACCCTAAACATAACCCTAACCGCAACAAGAAGCTGAACCCGAGTTAGACCCGAAAAAACACGGACGGTGCCACTTTCTGCCATCAAAAAGTGCTCTCAGCGGAAGCCTTTGGGTACACCTGAACTCCCTGGGGGAGCCTTTACGCAACCCCACACTCAACAGGACTCTGCGTCTTCACTCTTTCCTAACAACCCTAAACATAACCCTAACCGCAACAAGAAGCTGAACCCGAGTTAGACCCGAAAAAACACGGACGGTGCCACTTTCTGCCATCAAAAAGTGCTCTCAGCGGAAGCCTTTGGGTACACCTGAACTCCCTGGGGGAGCCTTTACGCAACCCCACACTCAACAGGACTCTGCGTCTTCACTCTTTCCTAACAACCCTAAACATAACCCTAACCGCAACAAGAAGCTGAACCCGAGTTAGACCCGAAAAAACACGTACGGTGCCACTTTATGCCATCAAAAAGTGCTCTCAGCGGAAGCCTTTGGGTACACCTGAACTCCCTGGGGGAGCCTTTACGCAACCCCACACTCAACAGGACTCTGCGTCTTCACTCTTTCCTAACAACCCTAAACATAACCCTAACCGCAACAAGAAGCTGAACCCGAGTTAGACCCGAAAAAACACGGACGGTGCCACTTTCTGCCATCAAAAAGTGCTCTCAGCGGAAGCCTTTGGGTACACCTGAACTCCCTGGGGGAGCCTTTACGCAACCCCACACTCAACAGGACTCTGCGTCTTCACTCTTTCCTAACAACCCTAAACATAACCCTAACCGCAACAAGAAGCTGAACCCGAGTTAGACCCGAAAAAACACGTACGGTGCCACTTTCTGCCATCAAAAAGTGCTCTCAGCGGAAGCCTTTGGGTACACCTGAACTCCCTGGGGGAGCCTTTACGCAACCCCACACTCAACAGGACTCTGCGTCTTCACTCTTTCCTAACAACCCTAAACATAACCCTAACCGCAACAAGAAGCTGAACCCGAGTTAGACCCGAAAAAACACGGACGGTGCCACTTTCTGCCATCAAAAAGTGCTCTCAGCGGAAGCCTTTGGGTACACCTGAACTCCCTGGGGGAGCCTTTACGCAACCCCACACTCAACAGGACTCTGCGTCTTCACTCTTTCCTAACAACCCTAAACATAACCCTAACCGCAACAAGAAGCTGAACCCGAGTTAGACCCGAAAAAACACGTACGGTGCCACTTTCTGCCATCAAAAAGTGCTCTCAGCGGAAGCCTTTGGGTACACCTGAACTCCCTGGGGGAGCCTTTACGCAACCCCACACTCAACAGGACTCTGCGTCTTCACTCTTTCCTAACAACCCTAAACATAACCCTAACCGCAACAAGAAGCTGAACCCGAGTTAGACCCGAAAAAACACGGACGGTGCCACTTTATGCCATCAAAAAGTGCTCTCAGCGGAAGCCTTTGGGTACACCTGAACTCCCTGGGGGAGCCTTTACGCAACCCCACACTCAACAGGACTCTGCGTCTTCACTCTTTCCTAACAACCCTAAACATAACCCTAACCGCAACAAGAAGCTGAACCCGAGTTAGACCCGAAAAAACACGGACGGTGCCACTTTCTGCCATCAAAAAGTGCTCTCAGCGGAAGCCTTTGGGTACACCTGAACTCCCTGGGGGAGCCTTTACGCAACCCCACACTCAACAGGACTCTGCGTCTTCACTCTTTCCTAACAACCCTAAACATAACCCTAACCGCAACAAGAAGCTGAACCCGAGTTAGACCCGAAAAAACACGGACGGTGCCACTTTCTGCCATCAAAAAGTGCTCTCAGCGGAAGCCTTTGGGTACACCTGAACTCCCTGGGGGAGCCTTTACGCAACCCCACACTCAACAGGACTCTGCGTCTTCACTCTTTCCTAACAACCCTAAACATAACCCTAACCGCAACAAGAAGCTGAACCCGAGTTAGACCCGAAAAAACACGGACGGTGCCACTTTCTGCCATCAAAAAGTGCTCTCAGCGGAAGCCTTTGGGTACACCTGAACTCCCTGGGGGAGCCTTTACGCAACCCCACACTCAACAGGACTCTGCGTCTTCACTCTTTCCTAACAACCCTAAACATAACCCTAACCGCAACAAGAAGCTGAACCCGAGTTAGACCCGAAAAAACACGGACGGTGCCACTTTCTGCCATCAAAAAGTGCTCTCAGAGGAACCCTTTGGGTACACCTGAACTCCCTGGGGGAGCCTTTACGCAACCCCACACTCAACAGGACTCTGCGTCTTCACTCTTTCCTAACAACCCTAAACATAACCCTAACGGCAACAAGAAGCTGAACCCGGGTTAGACCCGAAAAAACACGTACGGTGCCACTTTCTGCCATCAAAAAGTGCTCTCAGCGGAAGCCTTTGGGAACACCTGAACTCCCTGGGGGAGCCTTTACGCAACCCCACACTCAACAGGACTCTGCGTCTTCACTCTTTCCTAACAACCCTAAACATAACCCTAACCGCAACAAGAAGCTGAACCCGAGTTAGACCCGAAAAAACACGGACGGTGCCACTTTCTGCCATCCAAAAGTGCTCTCAGCGGAAGCCTTTGGGTACACCTGAACTCCCTGGGGGAGCCTTTACGCAACCCCACACTCAACAGGACTCTGCGCCTTCACTCTTTCCTAACAACCCTAAACATAACCCTAACCGCAACAAGAAGCTGAACCCGAGTTAGACCCGAAAAAACACGTACGGTGCCACTTTCTGCCATCAAAAAGTGCTCTCAGCGGAAGCCTTTGGGTACACCTGAACTCCCTGGGGGAGCCTTTACGCAACCCCACACTCAACAGGACTCTGCGTCTTCACTCTTTCCTAACAACCCTAAACATAACCCTAACCGGAACAAGAAGCTGAACCCGAGTTAGACCCGAAAAAACACGGACGGTGCCACTTTCTGCCATCAAAAAGTGCTCTCAGCGGAAGCCTTTGGGTACACCTGAACTCCCTGGGGGAGCCTTTACGCAACCCCACACTCAACAGGACTCTGCGTCTTCACTCTTTCCTAACAACCCTAAACATAACCCTAACCGCAACAAGAAGCTGAACCCGAGTTAGACCCGAAAAAACACGGACGGTGCCACTTTCTGCCATCAAAAAGTGCTCTCAGCGGAAGCCTTTGGGTACACCTGAACTCCCTGGGGGAGCCTTTACGCAACCCCACACTCAACAGGACTCTGCGTCTTCACTCTTTCCTAACAACCCTAAACATAACCCTAACCGCAACAAGAAGCTGAACCCGAGTTAGACCCGAAAAAACACGGACGGTGCCACTTTCTGCCATCAAAAAGTGCTCTCAGCGGAAGCCTTTGGGTACACCTGAACTCCCTGGGGGAGCCTTTACGCAACCCCACACTCAACAGGACTCTGCGTCTTCACTCTTTCCTAACAACCCTAAACATAACCCTAACCGCAACAAGAAGCTGAACCCGAGTTAGACCCGAAAAAACACGGACGGTGCCACTTTCTGCCATCAAAAAGTGCTCTCAGAGGAACCCTTTGGGTACACCTGAACTCCCTGGGGGAGCCTTTACGCAACCCCACACTCAACAGGACTCTGCGTCTTCACTCTTTCCTAACAACCCTAAACATAACCCTAACGGCAACAAGAAGCTGAACCCGGGTTAGACCCGAAAAAAAACGTACGGTGCCACTTTCTGCCATCAAAAAGTGCTCTCAGCGGAAGCCTTTGGGAACACCTGAACTCCCTGGGGGAGCCTTTACGCAACCCCACACTCAACAGGACTCTGCGTCTTCACTCTTTCCTAACAACCCTAAACATAACCCTAACCGCAACAAGAAGCTGAACCCGAGTTAGACCCGAAAAAACACGGACGGTGCCACTTTCTGCCATCAAAAAGTGCTCTCAGCGGAAGCCTTTGGGTACACCTGAACTCCCTGGGGGAGCCTTTACGCAACCCCACACTCAACAGGACTCTGCGCCTTCACTCTTTCCTAACAACCCTAAACATAACCCTAACCGCAACAAGAAGCTGAACCCGAGTTAGACCCGAAAAAACACGTACGGTGCCACTTTCTGCCATCAAAAAGTGCTCTCAGCGGAAGCCTTTGGGTACACCTGAACTCCCTGGGGGAGCCTTTACGCAACCCCACACTCAACAGGACTCTGCGTCTTCACTCTTTCCTAACAACCCTAAACATAACCCTAACCGCAACAAGAAGCTGAACCCGAGTTAGACCCGAAAAAACACGTACGGTGCCACTTTATGCCATCAAAAAGTGCTCTCAGCGGAAGCCTTTGGGAACACCTGAACTCCCTGGGGGAGCCTTTACGCAACCCCACACTCAACAGGACTCTGCGTCTTCACTCTTTCCTAACAACCCTAAACATAACCCTAACCGCAACAAGAAGCTCAACCCGAGTTAGACCCGAAAAAACACGGACAGTGCCACTTTATGCCATCAAAAAGTGCTCTCAGCGGAAGCCTTTGGGTACACCTGAACTCCCTGGGGGAGCCTTTACGCAACCCCACACTCAACAGGACTCTGCGTCTTCACTCTTTCCTAACAACCCTAAACATAACCCTAACCGCAACAAGAAGCTGAACCCGAGTTAGACCCGAAAAAACACGTACGGTGCCACTTTCTGCCATCAAAAAGTGCTCTCAGCGGAAGCCTTTGGGTACACCTGAACTCCCTGGGGGAGCCTTTACGCAACCCCACACTCAACAGGACTCTGCGTCTTCACTCTTTCCTAACAACCCTAAACATAACCCTAACCGCAACAAGAAGCTGAACCCGAGTTAGACCCGAAAAAACACGTACGGTGCCACTTTCTGCCATCAAAAAGTGCTCTCAGCGAAAGCCTTTGGGTACACCTGAACTCCCTGGGGGAGCCTTTACGCAACCCCACACTCAACAGGACTCTGCGTCTTCACTCTTTCCTAACAACCCTAAACATAACCCTAACCGCAACAAGAAGCTGAACCCGAGTTAGACCCGAAAAAACACGTACGGTGCCACTTTCTGCCATCAAAAAGTGCTCTCAGCGGAAGCCTTTGGGTACACCTGAACTCCCTGGGGGAGCCTTTACGCAACCCCACACTCAACAGGACTCTGCGTCTTCACTCTTTCCTAACAACCCTAAACATAACCCTAACCGCAACAAGAAGCTGAACCCGAGTTAGACCCGAAAAAAAACGTACGGTGCCACTTTCTGCCATCAAAAAGTGCTCTCAGCGGAAGCCTTTGGGTACACCTGAACTCCCTGGGGGAGCCTTTACGCAACCCCACACTCAACAGGACTCTGCGTCTTCACTCTTTCCTAACAACCCTAAACATAACCCTAACCGCAACAAGAAGCTGAACCCGAGTTAGACCCGAAAAAACACGGACGGTGCCACTTTCTGCCATCAAAAAGTGCTCTCAGCGGAAGCCTTTGGGTACACCTGAACTCCCTGGGGGAGCCTTTACGCAACCCCACACTCAACAGGACTCTGCGTCTTCACTCTTTCCTAACAACCCTAAACATAACCCTAACCGGAACAAGAAGCTGAACCCGAGTTAGACCCGAAAAAACACGGACGGTGCCACTTTCTGCCATCAAAAAGTGCTCTCAGCGGAAGCCTTTGGGTACACCTGAACTCCCTGGGGGAGCCTTTACGCAACCCCACACTCAACAGGACTCTGCGTCTTCACTCTTTCCTAACAACCCTAAACATAACCCTAACCGGAACAAGAAGCTGAACCCGAGTTAGACCCGAAAAAACACGTACCGTGCCACTTTCTGCCATCAAAAAGTGCTCTCAGCGGAAGCCTTTGGGTACACCTGAACTCCCTGGGGGAGCCTTTACGCAACCCCACACTCAACAGGACTCTGCGTCTTCACTCTTTCCTAACAACCCTAAACATAACCCTAACCGCAACAAGAAGCTGAACCCGAGTTAGACCCGAAAAAACACGTACGGTGCCACTTTATGCCATCAAAAAGTGCTCTCAGCGGAAGCCTTTGGGTACACCTGAACTCCCTGGGGGAGCCTTTACGCAACCCCACACTCAACAGGACTCTGCGTCTTCACTCTTTCCTAACAACCCTAAACATAACCCTAACCGCAACAAGAAGCTGAACCCGAGTTAGACCCGAAAAAACACGTACGGTGCCACTTTCTGCCATCAAAAAGTGCTCTCAGCGGAAGCCTTTGGGTACACCTGAACTCCCTGGGGGAGCCTTTACGCAACCCCACACTCAACAGGACTCTGCGTCTTCACTCTTTCCTAACAACCCTAAACATAACCCTAACCGCAACAAGAAGCTGAACCCGAGTTAGACCCGAAAAAACACGTACGGTGCCACTTTCTGCCATCAAAACGTGCTCTCAGCGGAAGCCTTTGGGTACACCTGAACTCCCTGGGGGAGCCTTTACGCAACCCCACACTCAACAGGACTCTGCGTCTTCACTCTTTCCTAACAACCCTAAACATAACCCTAACCGCAACAAGAAGCTGAACCCGAGTTAGACCCGAAAAAACACGTACGGTGCCACTTTCTGCCATCAAAAAGTGCTCTCAGCGGAAGCCTTTGGGTACACCTGAACTCCCTGGGGGAGCCTTTACGCAACCCCACACTCAACAGGACTCTGCGTCTTCACTCTTTCCTAACAACCCTAAACATAACCCTAACCGCAACAAGAAGCTGAACCCGAGTTAGACCCGAAAAAACACGGACGGTGCCACTTTCTGCCATCAAAAAGTGCTCTCAGCGGAAGCCTTTGGGTACACCTGAACTCCCTGGGGGAGCCTTTACGCAACCCCACACTCAACAGGACTCTGCGTCTTCACTCTTTCCTAACAACCCTAAACATAACCCTAACCGCAACAAGAAGCTGAACCCGAGTTAGACCCGAAAAAACACGGACGGTGCCACTTTCTGCCATCAAAAAGTGCTCTCAGCGGAAGCCTTTGGGTACACCTGAACTCCCTGGGGGAGCCTTTACGCAACCCCACACTCAACAGGACTCTGCGTCTTCACTCTTTCCTAACAACCCTAAACATAACCCTAACCGCAACAAGAAGCTGAACCCGAGTTACACCCGAAAAAACACGTACGGTGCCACTTTCTGCCATCAAAAAGTGCTCTCAGCGGAAGCCTTTGGGTACACCTGAACTCCCTGGGGGAGCCTTTACGCAACCCCACACTCAACAGGACTCTGCGTCTTCACTCTTTCCTAACAACCCTAAACATAACCCTAACCGGAACAAGAAGCTGAACCCGAGTTAGACCCGAAAAAACACGGACGGTGCCACTTTCTGCCATCAAAAAGTGCTCTCAGCGGAAGCCTTTGGGTACACCTGAACTCCCTGGGGGAGCCTTTACGCAACCCCACACTCAACAGGACTCTGCGTCTTCACTCTTTCCTAGCAACCCTAAACATAACCCTAACCGCAACAAGAAGCTGAACCCGAGTTAGACCCGAAAAAACACGTACGGTGCCACTTTCTGCCATCAAAAAGTGCTCTCAGCGGAAGCCTTTGGGTACACCTGAACTCCCTGGGGGAGCCTTTACGCAACCCCACACTCAACAGGACTCTGCGTCTTCACTCTTTCCTAACAACCCTAAACATAACCCTAACCGCAACAAGAAGCTGAACCCGAGTTAGACCCGAAAAAAAACGTACGGTGCCACTTTCTGCCATCAAAAAGTGCTCTCAGCGGAAGCCTTTGGGTACACCTGAACTCCCTGGGGGAGCCTTTACGCAACCCCACACTCAACAGGACTCTGCGTCTTTACTCTTTCCTAACAACCCTAAACATAACCCTAACCGCAACAAGAAGCTGAACCCGAGTTAGACCCGAAAAAACACGTAAAGTGCCACTTTCTGCCATCAAAAAGTGCTCTCAGCGGAAGCCTTTGGGTACACCTGAACTCCCTGGGGGAGCCTTTACGCAACCCCACACTCAACAGGACTCTGCGTCTTCACTCTTTCCTAACAACCCTAAACATAACCCTAACCGCAACAAGAAGCTGAACCCGAGTTAGACCCGAAAAAACACATACTGTGCCACTTTCTGCCATCAAAAAGTGCTCTCAGCGAAAGCCTTTGGCTACACCTGAACTCCCTGGGGGAGCCTTTACGCAACCCCACACTCAACAGGACTCTGCGTCTTCACTCTTTCCTAACAACCCTAAACATAACCCTAACCGCAACAAGAAGCTGAACCCGAGTTAGACCCGAAAAAACACGGACGGTGCCACTTTCTGCCATCAAAAAGTGCTCTCAGCAGAAGCCTTTGGGTACACCTGAACTCCCTGGGGGAGCCTTTACGCAACCCCACACTCAACAGGACTCTGCGTCTTCACTCTTTCCTAACAACCCTAAACATAACCCTAACCGCAACAAGAAGCTGAACCCGAGTTAGACCCGAAAAAACACGTACGGTGCCACTTTCTGCCATCAAAAAGTGCTCTCAGCGGAAGCCTTTGGGTACACCTGAACTCCCTGGGGGAGCCTTTACGCAACCCCACACTCAACAGGACTCTGCGTCTTCACTCTTTCCTAACAACCCTAAACATAACCCTAACCGCAACAAGAAGCTGAACCCGAGTTAGACCCGAAAAAACACGTACGGTGCCACTTTCTGCCATCAAAAAGTGCTCTCAGCGGAAGCCTTTGGGTACACCTGAACTCCCTGGGGGAGCCTTTACGCAACCCCACACTCAACAGGACTCTGCGTCTTCACTCTTTCCTAACAACCCTAAACATAACCCTAACCGGAACAAGAAGCTGAACCCGAGTTAGACCCGAAAAAACACGGACGGTGCCACTTTCTGCCATCAAAAAGTGCTCTCAGCGGAAGCCTTTGGGTACACCTGAACTCCCTGGGGGAGCCTTTACGCAACCCCACACTCAACAGGACTCTGCGTCTTCACTCTTTCCTAGCAACCCTAAACATAACCCTAACCGCAACAAGAAGCTGAACCCGAGTTAGACCCGAAAAAACACGTACGGTGCCACTTTCTGCCATCAAAAAGTGCTCTCAGCGGAAGCCTTTGGGTACACCTGAACTCCCTGGGGGAGCCTTTACGCAACCCCACACTCAACAGGACTCTGCGTCTTCACTCTTTCCTAACAACCCTAAACATAACCCTAACCGCAACAAGAAGCTGAACCCGAGTTAGACCCGAAAAAAAACGTACGGTGCCACTTTCTGCCATCAAAAAGTGCTCTCAGTGGAAGCCTTTGGGTACACCTGAACTCCCTGGGGGAGCCTTTACGCAACCCCACACTCAACAGGACTCTGCGTCTTTACTCTTTCCTAACAACCCTAAACATAACCCTAACCGCAACAAGAAGCTGAACCCGAGTTAGACCCGAAAAAACACGTAAAGTGCCACTTTCTGCCATCAAAAAGTGCTCTCAGCGGAAGCCTTTGGGTACACCTGAACTCCCTGGGGGAGCCTTTACGCAACCCCACACTCAACAGGACTCTGCGTCTTCACTCTTTCCTAACAACCCTAAACATAACCCTAACCGCAACAAGAAGCTGAACCCGAGTTAGACCCGAAAAAACACATACTGTGCCACTTTCTGCCATCAAAAAGTGCTCTCAGCGAAAGCCTTTGGCTACACCTGAACTCCCTGGGGGAGCCTTTACGCAACCCCACACTCAACAGGACTCTGCGTCTTCACTCTTTCCTAACAACCCTAAACATAACCCTAACCGCAACAAGAAGCTGAACCCGAGTTAGACCCGAAAAAACACGGACGGTGCCACTTTCTGCCATCAAAAAGTGCTCTCAGCAGAAGCCTTTGGGTACACCTGAACTCCCTGGGGGAGCCTTTACGCAACCCCACACTCAACAGGACTCTGCGTCTTCACTCTTTCCTAACAACCCTAAACATAACCCTAACCGCAACAAGAAGCTGAACCCGAGTTAGACCCGAAAAAACACGTACGGTGCCACTTTCTGCCATCAAAAAGTGCTCTCAGCGGAAGCCTTTGGGTACACCTGAACTCCCTGGGGGAGCCTTTACGCAACCCCACACTCAACAGGACTCTGCGTCTTCACTCTTTCCTAACAACCCTAAACATAACCCTAACCGGAACAAGAAGCTGAACTTGAGTTAGACCCGAAAAAACACGGACGGTGCCACTTTCTGCCATCAAAAAGTGCTCTCAGCGGAAGCCTTTGGGTACACCTGAACTCCCTGGGGGAGCCTTTACGCAACCCCACACTCAACAGGACTCTGCGTCTTCACTCTTTCCTAACAACCCTAAACATAACCCTAACCGCAACAAGAAGCTGAACCCGAGTTAGACCCGAAAAAACACGGACGGTGCCACTTTCTGCCATCAAAAAGTGCTCTCAGCGGAAGCCTTTGGGTACACCTGAACTCCCTAGGGGAGCCTTTACGCAACCCCACACTCAACAGGACTCTGCGTCTTCACTCTTTCCTAACAACCCTAAACATAACCCTAACCGCAACAAGAAGCTGAACCCGAGTTAGACCCGAAAAAAAACGTACGGTGCCACTTTCTGCCATCAAAAAGTGCTCTCAGTGGAAGCCTTTGGGTACACCTGAACTCCCTGGGGGAGCCTTTACGCAACCCCACACTCAACAGGACTCTGCGTCTTCACTCTTTCCTAACAACCCTAAACATAACCCTAACCGCAACAAGAAGCTGAACCCGAGTTACACCCGAAAAAACACGTACGGTGCCACTTTCTGCCATCAAAAAGTGCTCTCAGCGGAAGCCTTTGGGTACACCTGAACTCCCTGGGGGAGCCTTTACGCAACCCCACACTCAACAGGACTCTGCGTCTTCACTCTTTCCTAACAACCCTAAACATAACCCTAACCGCAACAAGAAGCTGAACCCGAGTTAGACCCGAAAAAACACGGACGGTGCCACTTTCTGCCATCAAAAAGTGCTCTCAGCGGAAGCCTTTGGGTACACCTGAACTCCCTGGGGGAGCCTTTACGCAACCCCACACTCAACAGGACTCTGCGTCTTCACTCTTTCCTAACAACCCTAAACATAACCCTAACCGCAACAAGAAGCTGAACCCGAGTTAGACCCGAAAAAACACGGACGGTGCCACTTTCTGCCATCAAAAAGTGCTCTCAGCGGAAGCCTTTGGGTACACCTGAACTCCCTGGGGGAGCCTTTACGCAACCCCACACTCAACAGGACTCTGCGCCTTCACTCTTTCCTAACAACCCTAAACATAACCCTAACCGCAACAAGAAGCTGAACCCGAGTTAGACCCGAAAAATCACGTACGGTTCCACTTTCTGCCATCAAAAAGTGCTCTCAGCGGAAGCCTTTGGGTACACCTGAACTCCCTGGGGGAGCCTTTACGCAACCCCACACTCAACAGGACTCTGCGTCTTCACTCTTTCCTAACAACCCTAAACATAACCCTAACCGCAACAAGAAGCTGAACCCGAGTTAGACCCGAAAAAACACGTACGGTGCCACTTTCTGCCATCAAAAAGTGCTCTCAGCGGAAGCCTTTGGGTACACCTGAACTCCCTGGGGGAGCCTTTACGCAACCCCACACTCAACAGGACTCTGCGTCTTCACTCTTTCCTAACAACCCTAAACATAACCCTAACCGCAACAAGAAGCTGAACCCGAGTTAGACCCGAAAAAACACGTACGGTGCCACTTTCTGCCATCCAAAAGTGCTCTCAGAGGAAGCCTTTGGGTACACCTGAACTCCCTGGGGGAGCCTTTACGCAACCCCACACTCAACAGGACTCTGCGCCTTCACTCTTTCCTAACAACCCTAAACATAACCCTAACCGGAACAAGAAGCTGAACCCGAGTTAGACCCGAAAAAACACGGACGGTGCCACTTTCTGCCATCAAAAAGTGCTCTCAGCGGAAGCCTTTGGGTACACCTGAACTCCCTGGGGGAGCCTTTACGCAACCCCACACTCAACAGGACTCTGCGTCTTCACTCTTTCCTAACAACCCTAAACATAACCCTAACCGCAACAAGAAGCTGAACCCGAGTTAGACCCGAAAAAACACGGACGGTGCCACTTTCTGCCATCAAAAAGTGCTCTCAGCGGAAGCCTTTGGGTACACCTGAACTCCCTGGGGGAGCCTTTACGCAACCCCACACTCAACAGGACTCTGCGTCTTCACTCTTTCCTAACAACCCTAAACATAACCCTAACCGCAACAAGAAGCTGAACCCGAGTTAGACCCGAAAAAACACGTACGGTGCCACTTTCTGCCATCAAAAAGTGCTCTCAGCGGAACCCTTTGGGTACACCTGAACTCCCTGGGGGAGCCTTTACGCAACCCCACACTCAACAGGACTCTGCGTCTTCACTCTTTCCTAACAACCCTAAACATAACCCTAACCGCAACGAGAAGCTGAACCCGAGTTAGACCCGAAAAAACACGTACGGTGCCACTTTCTGCCATCAAAAAGTGCTCTCAGCGGAAGCCTTTGGGTACACCTGAACTCCCTGGGGGAGCCTTTACGCAACCCCACACTCAACAGGACTCTGCGTCTTCACTCTTTCCTAACAACCCTAAACATAACCCTAACCGCAACAAGAAGCTGAACCCGAGTTAGACCCGAAAAAACACGGACGGTGCCACTTTCTGCCATCAAAAAGTGCTCTCAGCGGAAGCCTTTGGGTACACGTGAACTCCCTGGGGGAGCCTTTACGCAACCCCACACTCAACAGGACTCTGCGTCTTCACTCTTTCCTAACAACCCTAAACATAACCCTAACCGCAACAAGAAGCTGAACCCGAGTTAGACCCGAAAAAACACGTACGGTGCCACTTTCTGCCATCAAAAAGTGCTCTCAGCGGAAGCCTTTGGGTACACCTGAACTCCCTGGGGGAGCCTTTATGCAACCCCACACTCAACAGGACTCTGCGCCTTCACTCTTTCCTAACAACCCTAAACATAACCCTAACCGCAACAAGAAGCTGAACCCGAGTTAGACCCGAAAAATCACGTACGGTTCCACTTTCTGCCATCAAAAAGTGCTCTCAGCGGAAGCCTTTGGGTACACCTGAACTCCCTGGGGGAGCCTTTACGCAACCCCACACTCAACAGGACTCTGCGTCTTCACTCTTTCCTAACAACCCTAAACATAACCCTAACCGGAACAAGAAGCTGAACCCGAGTTAGACCCGATAAAACACGTACGGTGCCACTTTCTGCCATCAAAAAGTGCTCTCAGCGGAAGCCTTTGGGTACACCTGAACTCCCTGGGGGAGCCTTTATGCAACCCCACACTCAACAGGACTCTGCGTCTTCACTCTTTCCTAACAACCCTAAACATAACCCTAACCGCAACAAGAAGCTGAACCCGAGTTAGACCCGAAAAAACACGGACGGTGCCACTTTCTGCCATCAAAAAGTGCTCTCAGCGGAAGCCTTTGGGTACACCTGAACTCCCTGGGGGAGCCTTTACGCAACCCCACACTCAACAGGACTCTGCGTCTTCACTCTTTCCTAACAACCCTAAACATAACCCTAACTGCAACAAGAAGCTGAACCCGAGTTAGACCCGAAAAAAAACGTACGGTGCCACTTTCTGCCATCAAAAAGTGCTCTCAGCGGAAGCCTTTGGGTACACCTGAACTCCCTGGGGGAGCCTTTACGCAACCCCACACTCAACAGGACTCTGCGTCTTCACTCTTTCCTAACAACCCTAAACATAACCCTAACCGCAACAAGAAGCTGAACCCGAGTTAGACCCGAAAAAACACGGACGGTGCCACTTTCTGCCATCAAAAAGTGCTCTCAGCGGAAGCCTTTGGGTACACCTGAACTCCCTGGGGGAGCCTTTACGCAACCCCACACTCAACAGGACTCTGCGTCTTCACTCTTTCCTAACAACCCTAAACATAACCCTAACCGCAACAAGAAGCTGAACCCGAGTTAGACCCGAAAAAACACGGACGGTGCCACTTTCTGCCATCAAAAGGTGCTCTCAGCGGAAGCCTTTGGGTACACGTGAACTCCCTGGGGGAGCCTTTACGCAACCCCACACTCAACAGGACTCTGCGTCTTCACTCTTTCCTAACAACCCTAAACATAACCCTAACCGGAACAAGAAGCTGAACCCGAGTTAGACCCGAAAAAACACGTACGGTGCCACTTTCTGCCATCAAAAAGTGCTCTCAGCGGAAGCCTTTGGGTACACCTGAACTCCCTGGGGGAGCCTTTACGCAACCCCACACTCAACAGGACTCTGCGTCTTCACTCTTTCCTAACAACCCTAAACATAACCCTAACCGCAACAAGAAGCTGAACCCGAGTTAGACCCGAAAAAACACGTACGGTGCCACTTTCTGCCATCAAAAAGTGCTCTCAGCGGAAGCCTTTGGGTACACCTGAACTCCCTGGGGGAGCCTTTACGCAACCCCACACTCAACAGGACTCTGCGTCTTCACTCTTTCCTAACAACCCTAAACATAACCCTAACCGCAACAAGAAGCTGAACCCGAGTTAGACCCGAAAAAACACGTACGGTGCCACTTTCTGCCATCAAAAAGTGCTCTCAGCGGAAGCCTTTGGGTACACCTGAACTCCCTGGGGGAGCCTTTACGCAACCCCACACTCAACAGGACTCTGCGTCTTCACTCTTTCCTAACAACCCTAAACATAACCCTAACCGCAACAAGAAGCTGAACCCGAGTTAGACCCGAAAAAACACGTACGGTGCCACTTTCTGCCATCAAAAAGTGCTCTCAGCGGAAGCCTTTGGGTACACCTGAACTCCCTGGGGGAGCCTTTACGCAACCCCACACTCAACAGGACTCTGCGCCTTCACTCTTTCCTAACAACCCTAAACATAACCCTAACCGGAACAAGAAGCTGAACCCGAGTTAGACCCGAAAAAACACGTACGGTGCCACTTTCTGCCATCAAAAAGTGCTCTCAGCGGAAGCCTTTGGGTACACCTGAACTCCCTGGGGGAGCCTTTACGCAACCCCACACTCAACAGGACTCTGCGTCTTCACTCTTTCCTAACAACCCTAAACATAACCCTAACCGCAACAAGAAGCTGAACCCGAGTTAGACCCGAAAAAACACGGACGGTGCCACTTTCTGCCATCAAAAAGTGCTCTCAGCGGAAGCCTTTGGGTACACCTGAACTCCCTGGGGGAGCCTTTACGCAACCCCACACTCAACAGGACTCTGCGTCTTCACTCTTTCCTAACAACCCTAAACATAACCCTAACCGCAACAAGAAGCTGAACCCGAGTTAGACCCGAAAAAACACGTACGGTGCCACTTTCTGCCATCAAAAAGTGCTCTCAGCGGAACCCTTTGGGTACACCTGAACTCCCTGGGGGAGCCTTTACGCAACCCCACACTCAACAGGACTCTGCGTCTTCACTCTTTCCTAACAACCCTAAACATAACCCTAACCGCAACAAGAAGCTGAACCCGAGTTAGACCCGAAAAAACACGTACGGTGCCACTTTCTGCCATCAAAAAGTGCTCTCAGCGGAAGCCTTTGGGTACACCTGAACTCCCTGGGGGAGCCTTTACGCAACCCCACACTCAACAGGACTCTGCGTCTTCACTCTTTCCTAACAACCCTAAACATAACCCTAACCGCAACAAGAAGCTGAACCCGAGTTAGACCCGAAAAAACACGGACGGTGCCACTTTCTGCCATCAAAAAGTGCTCTCAGCGGAAGCCTTTGGGTACACCTGAACTCCCTGGGGGAGCCTTTACGCAACCCCACACTCAACAGGACTCTGCGTCTTCACTCTTTCCTAACAACCCTAAACATAACCCTAACCGCAACAAGAAGCTGAACCCGGGTTAGACCCGAAAAAACACGTACGGTGCCACTTTCTGCCATCAAAAAGTGCTCTCAGCGGAACCCTTTGGGTACACCTGAACTCCCTGGGGGAGCCTTTACGCAACCCCACACTCAACAGGACTCTGCGTCTTCACTCTTTCCTAACAACCCTAAACATAACCCTAACCGCAACAAGAAGCTCAACCCGAGTTAGACCCGAAAAAACACGTACGGTGCCACTTTCTGCCATCAAAAAGTGCTCTCAGCGGAAGCCTTTGGGTACACCTGAACTCCCTGGGGGAGCCTTTACGCAACCCCACACTCAACAGGACTCTGCGTCTTCACTCTTTCCTAACAACCCTAAACATAATCCTAACTGCAACAAGAAGCTGAACCCGAGTTAGACCCGAAAAAAAACGTACGGTGCCACTTTCTGCCATCAAAAAGTGCTCTCAGCGGAAGCCTTTGGGTACACCTGAACTCCCTGGGGGAGCCTTTACGCAACCCCACACTCAACAGGACTCTGCGTCTTCACTCTTTCCTAACAACCCTAAACATAACCCTAACCGGAAAAAGAAGCTGAACCCGAGTTAGACCCGAAAAAACACGTACGGTGCCACTTTCTGCCATCAAAAAGTGCTCTCAGCGGAAGCCTTTGGGTACACCTGAACTCCCTGGGGGAGCCTTTACGCAACCCCACACTCAACAGGACTCTGCGTCTTCACTCTTTCCTAACAACCCTAAACATAACCCTAACCGCAACAAGAAGCTGAACCCGAGTTAGACCCGAAAAAACACGGACGGTGCCACTTTCTGCCATCAAAAAGTGCTCTCAGCGGAAGCCTTTGGGTACACGTGAACTCCCTGGGGGAGCCTTTACGCAACCCCACACTCAACAGGACTCTGCGTCTTCACTCTTTCCTAACAACCCTAAACATAACCCTAACCGCAACAAGAAGCTGAACCCGAGTTAGACCCGAAAAAAAACGTACTGTGCCACTTTCTGCCATCAAAAAGTGCTCTCAGCGGAAGCCTTTGGGTACACCTGAACTCCCTGGGGGAGCCTTTACGCAACCCCACACTCAACAGGACTCTGCGTCTTCACTCTTTCCTAACAACCCTAAACATAACCCTAACCGCAACAAGAAGCTGAACCCGAGTTAGACCCGAAAAAACACGTACGGTGCCACTTTCTGCCATCAAAAAGTGCTCTCAGCGGAACCCTTTGGGTACACCTGAACTCCCTGGGGGAGCCTTTACGCAACCCCACACTCAACAGGACTCTGCGTCTTCACTCTTTCCTAACAACCCTAAACATAACCCTAACCGCAACAAGAAGCTGAACCCGAGTTAGACCCGAAAAAACACGGACGGTGCCACTTTCTGCCATCAAAAAGTGCTCTCAGCGGAAGCCTTTGGGTACACCTGAACTCCCTGGGGGAGCCTTTACGCAACCCCACACTCAACAGGACTCTGCGTCTTCACTCTTTCCTAACAACCCTAAACATAACCCTAACCGCAACAAGAAGCTGAACCCGAGTTAGACCCGAAAAAACACGTACGGTGCCACTTTCTGCCATCAAAAAGTGCTCTCAGCGGAAGCCTTTGGGTACACCTGAACTCCCTGGGGGAGCCTTTACGCAACCCCACACTCAACAGGACTCTGCGTCTTCACTCTTTCCTAACAACCCTAAACATAACCCTAACCGCAACAAGAAGCTGAACCCGAGTTAGACCCGAAAAAACACGGACGGTGCCACTTTCTGCCATCAAAAAGTGCTCTCAGCGGAAGCCTTTGGGTACACCTGAACTCCCTGGGGGAGCCTTTACGCAACCCCACACTCAACAGGACTCTGCGTCTTCACTCTTTCCTAACAACCCTAAACATAACCCTAACCGCAACAAGAAGCTGAACCCGAGTTAGACCCGAAAAAACACATACTGTGCCACTTTCTGCCATCAAAAAGTGCTCTCAGCGGAAGCCTTTGGGTACACCTGAACTCCCTGGGGGAGCCTTTACGCAACCCCACACTCAACAGGACTCTGCGTCTTCACTCTTTCCTAACAACCCTAAACATAACCCTAACCGCAACAAGAAGCTGAACCCGAGTTAGACCCGAAAAAACACGTACGGTGCCACTTTCTGCCATCAAAAAGTGCTCTCAGCGGAAGCCTTTGGGTACACCTGAACTCCCTGGGGGAGCCTTTACGCAACCCCACACTCAACAGGACTCTGCGCCTTCACTCTTTCCTAACAACCCTAAACATAACCCTAACCGCAACAAGAAGCTGAACCCGAGTTAGACCCGAAAAATCACGTACGGTTCCACTTTCTGCCATCAAAAAGTGCTCTCAGCGGAAGCCTTTGGGTACACCTGAACTCCCTGGGGGAGCCTTTACGCAACCCCACACTCAACAGGACTCTGCGTCTTCACTCTTTCCTAACAACCCTAAACATAACCCTAACCGCAACAAGAAGCTGAACCCGAGTTAGACCCGAAAAAACACGGACGGTGCCACTTTCTGCCATCAAAAAGTGCTCTCAGCGGAAGCCTTTGGGTACACCTGAACTCCCTGGGGGAGCCTTTACGCAACCCCACACTCAACAGGACTCTGCGTCTTCACTCTTTCCTAACAACCCTAAACATAACCCTAACCGCAACAAGAAGCTGAACCCGAGTTAGACCCGAAAAAACACGTACGGTGCCACTTTCTGCCATCAAAAAGTGCTCTCAGCGGAAGCCTTTGGGTACACCTGAACTCCCTGGGGGAGCCTTTACGCAACCCCACACTCAACAGGACTCTGCGTCTTCACTCTTTCCTAACAACCCTAAACATAACCTTAACCGCAACAAGAAGCTCAACCCGAGTTAGACCCGAAAAAACACGGACGGTGCCACTTTCTGCCATCAAAAAGTGCTCTCAGCGGAACCCTTTGGGTACACCTGAACTCCCTGGGGGAGCCTTTACGCAACCCCACACTCAACAGGACTCTGCGTCTTCACTCTTTCCTAACAACCCTAAACATAACCCTAACCGCAACAAGAAGCTGAACCCGAGTTAGACCCGAAAAAACACGTACGGTGCCACTTTCTGCCATCAAAAAGTGCTCTCAGCGGAAGCCTTTGGGTACACCTGAACTCCCTGGGGGAGCCTTTACGCAACCCCACACTCAACAGGACTCTGCGTCTTCACTCTTTCCTAACAACCCTAAACATAACCCTAACCGCAACAAGAAGCTGAACCCGGGTTAGACCCGAAAAAACACGTACGGTGCCACTTTCTGCCATCAAAAAGTGCTCTCAGCGGAACCCTTTGGGAACACCTGAACTCCCTGGGGGAGCCTTTACGCAACCCCACACTCAACAGGACTCTGCGTCTTCACTCTTTCCTAACAACCCTAAACATAACCCTAACCGCAACAAGAAGCTGAACCCGAGTTAGACCCGAAAAAAAACGTACTGTGCCACTTTCTGCCATCAAAAAGTGCTCTCAGCGGAAGCCTTTGGGTACACCTGAACTCCCTGGGGGAGCCTTTACGCAACCCCACACTCAACAGGACTCTGCGTCTTCACTCTTTCCTAACAACCCTAAACATAACCCTAACCGCAACAAGAAGCTGAACCCGAGTTACACCCGAAAAAACACGTACGGTGCCACTTTCTGCCATCAAAAAGTGCTCTCAGCGGAAGCCTTTGGGTACACCTGAACTCCCTGGGGGAGCCTTTACGCAACCCCACACTCAACAGGACTCTGCGTCTTCACTCTTTCCTAACAACCCTAAACATAACCCTAACCGCAACAAGAAGCTGAACCCGAGTTAGACCCGAAAAAACACGTACGGTGCCACTTTCTGCCATCAAAAAGTGCTCTCAGCGGAAGCCTTTGGGTACACCTGAACTCCCTGGGGGAGCCTTTACGCAACCCCACACTCAACAGGACTCTGCGTCTTCACTCTTTCCTAACAACCCTAAACATAACCCTAACCGCAACAAGAAGCTGAACCCGAGTTAGACCCGAAAAAACACGGACGGTGCCACTTTCTGCCATCAAAAAGTGCTCTCAGCGGAAGCTTTTGGGTACACCTGAACTCCCTGGGGGAGCCTTTACGCAACCCCACACTCAACAGGACTCTGCATCTTCACTCTTTCCTAACAACCCTAAACATAACCCTAACCGTAACAAGAAGCTGAACCCGAGTTAGACCCGAAAAAACACGTACGGTGCCACTTTCTGCCATCAAAAAGTGCTCTCAGCGGAAGCCTTTGGGTACACCTGAACTCCCTGGGGGAGCCTTTACGCAACCCCACACTCAACAGGACTCTGTGTCTTCACTCTTTCCTAACAACCCTAAACATAACCCTAACCGCAACAAGAAGCTGAACCCGAGTTAGACCCGAAAAAACACGGACGGTGCCACTTTCTGCCATCAAAAAGTGCTCTCAGCGGAAGCCTTTGGGTACACCTGAACTCCCTGGGGGAGCCTTTACGCAACCCCACACTCAACAGGACTCTGCGTCTTCACTCTTTCCTAACAACCCTAAACATAACCCTAACCGCAACAGAAGCTGAACCCGAGTTAGACCCGAAAAAACACGTACGGTGCCACTTTCTGCCATCAAAAAGTGCTCTCAGCGGAAGCCTTTGGGTACACCTGAACTCCCTGGGGGAGCCTTTACGCAACCCCACACTCAACAGGACTCTGCGTCTTCACTCTTTCCTAACAACCCTAAACATAACCCTAACCGCAACAAGAAGCTGAACCCGAGTTAGACCCGAAAAAACACGTACGGTGCCACTTTCTGCCATCCAAAAGTGCTCTCAGCGGAAGCCTTTGGGTACACCTGAACTCCCTGGGGGAGCCTTTACGCAACCCCACACTCAACAGGACTCTGCGTCTTCACTCTTTCCTAACAACCCTAAACATAACCCTAACCGGAACAAGAAGCTGAACCCGAGTTAGACCCGAAAAAACACGTACGGTGCCACTTTATGCCATCAAAAAGTGCTCTCAGCGGAAGCCTTTGGGTACACCTGAACTCCCTGGGGGAGCCTTTATGCAACCCCACACTCAACAGGACTCTGCGTCTTCACTCTTTCCTAACAACCCTAAACATAACCCTAACCGGAACAAGAAGCTGAACCCGAGTTAGACCCGAAAAAACACGGACGGTGCCACTTTATGCCATCAAAAAGTGCTCTCAGCGGAAGCCTTTGGGTACACCTGAACTCCCTGGGGGAGCCTTTACGCAACCCCACACTCAACAGGACTCTGCGTCTTCACTCTTTCCTAACAACCCTAAACATAACCCTAACCGCAACAAGAAGCTGAACCCGAGTTAGACCCGAAAAAAAACGTACGGTGCCACTTTCTGCCATCAAAAAGTGCTCTCAGCGGAAGCCTTTGGGTACACCTGAACTCCCTGGGGGAGCCTTTATGCAACCCCACACTCAACAGGACTCTGCGTCTTCACTCTTTCCTAACAACCCTAAACATAACCCTAACCGCAACAAGAAGCTGAACCCGAGTTAGACCCGAAAAAACACGGACGGTGCCACTTTCTGCCATCAAAAAGTGCTCTCAGCGGAAGCCTTTGGGTACACCTGAACTCCCTGGGGGAGCCTTTACGCAACCCCACACTCAACAGGACTCTGCGTCTTCACTCTTTCCTAACAACCCTAAACATAACCCTAACCGGAAAAAGAAGCTGAACCCGAGTTAGACCCGAAAAAACACGTACGGTGCCACTTTATGCCATCAAAAAGTGCTCTCAGCGGAAGCCTTTGGGTACACCTGAACTCCCTGGGGGAGCCTTTACGCAACCCCACACTCAACAGGACTCTGCGTCTTCACTCTTTCCTAACAACCCTAAACATAACCCTAACCGCAACAAGAAGCTGAACCCGAGTTAGACCCGAAAAAAAACGTACGGTGCCACTTTCTGCCATCAAAAAGTGCTCTCAGCGGAAGCCTTTGGGTACACCTGAACTCCCTGGGGGAGCCTTTACGCAACCCCACACTCAACAGGACTCTGCGTCTTCACTCTTTCCTAACAACCCTAAACATAACCCTAACCGCAACAAGAAGCTGAACCCGAGTTAGACCCGAAAAAACACGTACGGTGCCACTTTCTGCCATCAAAAAGTGCTCTCAGCGGAAGCCTTTGGGTACACCTGAACTCCCTGGGGGAGCCTTTACGCAACCCCACACTCAACAGGACTCTGCGTCTTCACTCTTTCCTAACAACCCTAAACATAACCCTAACCGCAACAAGAAGCTGAACCCGAGTTAGACCCGAAAAAACACGGACGGTGCCACTTTCTGCCATCCAAAAGTGCTCTCAGCGGAAGCCTTTGGGTACACCTGAACTCCCTGGGGGAGCCTTTACGCAACCCCACACTCAACAGGACTCTGCGTCTTCACTCTTTCCTAACAACCCTAAACATAACCCTAACCGCAACAAGAAGCTGAACCCGAGTTAGACCCGAAAAAACACGTACGGTGCCACTTTCTGCCATCAAAAAGTGCTCTCAGCGGAAGCCTTTGGGTACACCTGAACTCCCTGGGGGAGCCTTTACGCAACCCCACACTCAACAGGACTCTGCGTCTTCACTCTTTCCTAACAACCCTAAACATAACCCTAACCGCAACAAGAAGCTGAACCCGGGTTAGACCCGAAAAAACACGTACGGTGCCACTTTCTGCCATCAAAAAGTGCTCTCAGCGGAACCCTTTGGGTACACCTGAACTCCCTGGGGGAGCCTTTACGCAACCCCACACTCAACAGGACTCTGCGTCTTCACTCTTTCCTAACAACCCTAAACATAACCCTAACCGCAACAAGAAGCTGAACCCGAGTTAGACCCGAAAAAACACGTACGGTGCCACTTTATGCCATCAAAAAGTGCTCTCAGCGGAAGCCTTTGGGTACACCTGAACTCCCTGGGGGAGCCTTTACGCAACCCCACACTCAACAGGACTCTGCGCCTTCACTCTTTCCTAACAACCCTAAACATAACCCTAACCGCAACAAGAAGCTGAACCCGAGTTAGACCCGAAAAAACACGGACGGTGTCACTTTCTGCCATCAAAAAGTGCTCTCAACGGAAGCCTTTGGGTACACCTGAACTCCCTGGGGGAGACTTTACGCAACCCCACACTCAACAGGACTCTGCGCCTTCACTCTTTCCTAACAACCCTAAACATAACCCTAACCGCAACAAGAAGCTGAACCCGAGTTAGACCCGAAAAAACACGTACGGTGCCACTTTCTGCCATCAAAAAGTGCTCTCAGCGGAAGCCTTTGGGTACACCTGAACTCCCTGTGCGAGCCTTTACGGAACGCCACACTCAACAGGACTCTGCGTCTTCACTCTTTCCTAACAACCCTAAACATAACCCTAACCGCAACAAGAAGCTGAACCCGAGTTAGACCCGAAAAAACACGTACGGTGCCACTTTCTGCCATCAAAAAGTGCTCTCAGCGGAAGCCTTTGGGTACACCTGAACTCCCTGGGGGAGCCTTTACGCAACCCCACACTCAACAGGACTCTGCGTCTTCACTCTTTCCTAACAACCCTAAACATAACCCTAACCGCAACAAGAAGCTGAACCCGAGTTAGACCCGAAAAAACACGGACGGTGCCACTTTCTGCCATCAAAAAGTGCTCTCAGCGGAAGCCTTTGGGTACACCTGAACTCCCTGGGGGAGCCTTTACGCAACCCCACACTCAACAGGACTCTGCGTCTTCACTCTTTCCTAACAACCCTAAACATAACCCTAACCGGAACAAGAAGCTGAACCCGGGTTAGACCCGAAAAAACACGGACGGTGCCACTTTATGCCATCGAAAAGTGCTCTCAGCGGAAGCCTTTGGGTACACCTGAACTCCCTGGGGGAGCCTTTACGCAACCCCACACTCAACAGGACTCTGCGCCTTCACTCTTTCCTAACAACCCTAAACATAACCCTAACCGGAACAAGAAGCTGAACGCGAGTTAGACCCGAAAAAACACGGACAGTGTCACTTTCTGCCATCAAAAAGTGCTCTCAACGGAAGCCTTTGGGTACACCTGAACTCCCTGGGGGAGCCTTTACGGAACGCCACACTCAACAGGACTCTGCGTCTTCACTCTTTCCTAACAACACTAAACATAACCCTAACCGCAACAAGAAGCTGAACCCGAGTTAGACCCGAAAAAACATGTACGGTGCCACTTTCTGCCATCAAAAAGTGCTCTCAGTGGAAGCCTTTGGGTACACCTGAACTCCCTGGGGGAGCCTTTACACAACCGCACACTCAACAGGACTCTGCGCCTTCACTCTTTCCTAACAACCCTAAACATAACCCTAACCGCAACAAGAAGCTGAACCCGAGTTAGACCCGAAAAAATACGTACGGTGCCACTTTCTGCCATCAAAAAGTGCTCTCAGCGGAAGCCTTTGGGTACACCTGAACTCCCTGGGGGAGCCTTTACGGAACCCCACACTCAACAGGACACTGCGCCTTCCCTCTTTCCAAACAACCCTAAACATAACCCTAAGCCTAAGCCTAACCCTAACCCTAACAATAACCCTAAACCCTAACCCTAAACCTAATGCCAACCCTAACCCTAACACTAACCCTAACCCTAACCCTAAACCCTAAACCCTAAACCCTAACGCCAAAGCCTAACCCTAAATCCTAAACCTAAACACAAGCCTAACCCTAACCCTAACCCAACCCTAACCCTAACCCTAAACCCTAAACCTAACCCTAACCCTAACCCCTAATCATAAGCCCTTACCCTAACTCCTAACCCTAACATTAATGCTAACACTAAAACCAAACCCTACTAAACCTAACCCTAAACCTACACCTAACCCTAACCCTAACCCTAACACTAACCCTAACCCTACTAACCCTAACTGTAATGCTAACCAAGACCCCTAACCATAAGCCCTAACCCTAACCCCTAACCCTAAACCTAACCCTAACCCCTAACCCTAACCCTAATCCTAACTCCTAACCCTAAACCCTAACCCTTACCGTAAACCCTAACCCTAACCCTTACCCTAAACCCTAACCCTAACCCTAACCACTAACCCCTGACCCTGACTCTGACCCTGACCCTAACCCTTTGCTTAACCCTAGGCCTAACCCTAGTCCTAGGCCTAACCCGAAGCCTAGGCCTAACCCTAGGCCTAACCCTAGGCCTAACAATCCTAACCCTAACCCTAACCCTAATGCCTAACCCCAACCCCTGTGACCCCTGACCACTAGCCCTAACCCTAACCCCTAACACTAACCCCTAACCCCTAAACCCAACCCTAACCACAACCCCAACCCCTAACCCTTAACCCCTAAGCCCTAACCCTAACCCTCTAACCCTAACCCAAGAACTCCCGGCATGCGCTGTGAACCCAAAATGGCCTCCCGGCAGTTTAGTGCCCGAGAACTACAGCTCCCGGCATGCTCTGGGCACTCAACATGGCCTCACGGATGTCCAGTGACCGAGAACTACATCTCCCGGCATGCTCTGGGCACCCAACATGGCCTCCCGGACGTCCTGTGCCTGAGAACTACATTTCCCAGCACTCCCTGGAAAATTGAGCCTCGCTGCTTGCCGGAGGACGCCATTATTTGCCCTCCAACGTTCCCCCTTCTGTTTTGCGTTTATGGGGGTTTCCCCCCCCAGTTTTGGGGGGTTTCCCCTCAATTTTGGGTTTTCACCTCTCCATTTCAGGGTTCTTCCCCACAATTTTGGGTTTCCTTCTCCTGATTTGGGGCTTTGCCCCATCCAGTTTTGGGGTTCCCCCCAATTTTGGGGATTCCCCCCCAGTTCCAGAGGTTCCCCCCACAATTTTGGCATCCCCGCCATCCTTTTTTGGCCTTCCACCCTAATAATAAGGTTCTTTACCCCAATGTTGGGGTCTCACCACATTTTTGGGGTTCCTTCCCCTAATTTGGGGCTTCCACCCCAATTTTGGGGGTCCCCCCAATTTTGGGTCTTCTCCCTCAGTTTTGGGGGTCTCCCCCTCAATTCTGGAGTTTCACCCTTCCATTTAAGGGTTCTTCTGCCCAAATTTAGGGATGCCTCCCACAATTTTGGGGTTCCTTCCCCCTAATTTGGGGCTTTGCCCACCCAGTTTTGGGGATCCCCTCCAATTTTGGGGTCCCCCACCATACTTTTTTGGGTTTCTCCCCTAATATTAGGGTTCTTCCGCCCAATTTTGGGGTTCCCCCCACAACTTTGGGGTTCCTTTCCCCTAATTTGGGACTTCGCCCTCACAATTTTAGGGGTCCCCCCCAAAATTTGGTGTCCCCCACCCTCATATTTTGGCCTTCCCCCCTAATGTTAGGCCTAACCTCTAAACCCTATTAACACTAACCCCTAACCCTAACCCTTACACTAACCCTAAACACTGACCCTAAACCTAACCCTAACACTAAACCCTAAAGCTAAACCCTAACACTAAACACTAACCCTAAGCCCTAACCCAAACCCTAACCCCAACCCAACCCTAACACTAACCCTAAACCTAACCCTGACCCTATCCCAATCCTAACCCTAATCCAAATCCTAAACCTAACCCGAACCCTAACAGCGGACAATAACCCTAACCCTAATGCTAAGACTAACCCTAACCCTAATTCTAAGACTAACCCGAACCCTAACCCGAACCCTAAACCTAACACGAACCCTAACCCTAATGGTGGACAATAACCCAAACCCGAACCCTAACCCTAACCCTTACCCCTAACCCTAACTTGGGGGTACCCTGGGGGTAAGTGCCTTGGCAGAGCTCTGCCCCAACATCTGAGCTCCTGTCCCCCTTACCCCTCCCTTGAGGCTGGAGAGGCCTTGCTGAGAGATCTTGACAAATTAGAGAGCTGGGAATTCACCATCTGCATGAAGTTTAACAACAGCAAGTGCCAGAGTCTGCACCTAGGACAGGGCAGCACTGGATAAACACACAGTCTGGGGGATGAGAGGCTGGAGAGCAGCCCCACGGAAAAGGAGCTAGGGCTCCCGTTCAGCAGCAAGTTGAATACAAATCATCAGTGTGTGCTGGCAACCAGAAGGGCCAGTCGTGTCCTAGGGTGCATCAAGCACAACAGTTAGCCGGTCGAGGGAAGGGATTGTCCTGCTCTGCTCTGCATGGCCTCACCTCAGGTATTGCACGCAGTTTTGGGTGCCACAATATCAGAAAAAAACTACTACAATATCAGAAAAAACTACTAGAGTGCCCAAAGGAGAGCAACAAAGGTAGTGAAGGGTCTAGAGGTGAAGATATGTGAAGAAGCAGCTGAGGTCCTTGTTTTGTTGAGCCTAGAGAGAGGGGACTGAGGTGAGGCCTCATAGCGGCCTGCAGCTTCCTCACAAGGGGGAGTGGAGGGGCAGGCGCTGAGCTCTGCTCTCTGGGAGCAGTGATAGGAACTGAGAGAATGACATGAAGATGTGTCAGAGGAGGTTCACGTTGGACATTACGAAAAGGTTCTTTACCAAGAGGGTGGTCAGGCACTGGAACACGCTCCCCAGGGCAGTGGTCACAGCACCAAGACTGCCAGAGTTCAAGAAGTGTTTGGACAATGCTCTCAGACACGTGGTTTAATATTGAGGTGGTCCCCTATGGAGCCAGGAGTCAAATCCAATGATTCTTGTGGGTCCCTTCCAATTCAGGATATTTTGATTCTGCAATGCCTTGATAGTATCTCTTTACTTCAGAGGAGATAAAGCCACCACGGCTTGCCCTTTCCTGGGATGTGCTGAAATGATTAGGCTGGGGAGGGCAGACAAAACTTACAGACTTCTCATGGCTCCCCAAAGACCCCCAGAATGGCGATGGCTGTGGCTCGTCTTTGACCCTGATCCTTTCCCTGAGTGTTGTCCCCATTTGCAATACGGGGCTTTGACCTGCTGTGTCTCATACCCTCTTCAGATTCCTTTGACCTGTGACACCCCTGGGCCCTGGCTGAGGCCACTGTGCTTCTGGCTGGGGCTGGTGCTGCTGCAGGGCCCTTGTGCAAGTAGCTGTCCCTGTCTGATGGGTAAGTGGGCACCCCCAGCTCCCTATATGATGCAAGGCTGCTGCGGCCCCTGGAGACTCTCCGCATCCCCTTTGAGCCCCTGTCAGGCTCAAAGTGGCAACTTCTGCCTGGGCAACATTTCTGGGGAGCTAAAAAGGATAGGAAGAGAGGCTGCAGCCTGCAATGCTGGGCAAAATGCTGCGGAGGGGGGTTATGCTGATGGTGTAGAGGGGAATTCCCCCATCTCCCCAGCATTGCTACTCTGCTTTAGTGTGGCAGTACCATGGGTGTGCACCCAGACTTGTCCCAGAGCACTGCATTGCAGGAACCGGGTGACCAAGAGAGGTACGAAGGTGAAAAGCATTTGTGAGCAGAATGAGGTCCAGGAAAAGTCTGGGATGGGCAGAGTGCAAGCCAGCACAGGGACGCAGATGGGGGTGTCCATCTTTACAGGGTACCCCCACACCATGGGACTGCAGCACTGTGAGGTCAGGAGTTGTGACAGGCTGGGAAAGCAGCATCCTAAATCCTGAACTAGGGTCCCCAAGCTGGGTGAAGGCAAGCTACCAGCTTGGTCTCTGCAGGGTGCAAGACTGGGACTGGTTATGGGTAAGATGATGCTAGGGAACAGCCTGTGTTGACAATCCTGCAGGGCACTCCAGAAAATACACCCTCCATAAAGGCTCCTTAGACTGTGCACTGGGGTAAGAGGAAGGATTTATGGCAGCGGTTCCACTTCCATAGATGCTTTCACAAACACAGGCATAGCCCCTCCAACATCCACCACCAGGCTCGGAGGAAAGCTGAGGCATTGCTGCCCTCAGGCGGCAGCACGACGCAGCAGATCAATGCCGGGCAGGCTGTGGGATCCCCAGAATGCCCTGGCTTTCCCCGCACTTCACATCCTGGGTGCCTCCGTCCTCTATGGAGGGGAGGGGAGGGGAGGGGAGGGGAGGGGAGGGGAGGGGAGGGGAGGGGAGGGGAGGGGAGGGGAGGGGAGGGGAGGGGAGGGGAGGGGAGGGGAGGGGAGGGGAGGGGAGGGGAGGGGAGGGGAGGGGAGGGGAGGGGAGGGGAGGGGAGGGGAGGGGAGGGGAGGGGAGGGGAGGGGAGGGGAGGGGAGGGGAGGGGAGGGGAGGGGAGGGGAGGGGGAATTGGCTTGTCCATATGGTGGCAAACATACCCCCACCTTGCCCTTTTTGCAGTGAAAAATTAAAGTGCAGAGAGGTGGGGGATCTGCCTAAGGCTGGCTATGAGCAGGTGTTGGTGGGTAGGTGTGACCCACCAGGCAGCCCAGGAGTTAGGCCTGGCTTCATTCTGCGTCACTGCATGAGTCCACATCCTCACCCTCCCCTGGGTGTATGATTCCTGCAGCACAGCGTGCCATGGTCCTCATCCAGCGCTGTTTCAGCTCCTCCGTGTCGGCCAGGAAGGTGTAGACCTGCTGGGACTGTTCCAGCTGGAAGAGGTGTTGGGCGTTGCCCTGTGGCAGGTCCCTCACCTGGTAGCCCAGCAGCGGAATGGAGGTGTGGGCTCGGACATCCTGCCAAGAGAGAACACAGCAATGAAAGGCAGGGAATCTAAGCACTGGGCTGTCCCTTGCAGATCGAGCTGAGCCCAGCCTTACCTGGGGGGCTGCATAAATGTACAGCACAAGGGGATCATCCCATGGGATAACAAACCAGCCCCTCATGCCTCCCTTGCCATTCCTGTCCAGCAGCTGCAGGGAACTGCACAAAAGACTCCTGCCTGATATCTCTGCGGCTCCTTTCTGCCAAAAAAAAACCAGCCAACAAATCTCTAAACACCCAGTGTTAGTGGAGGCAGAAAGAGCACTGATCAAAGGACTGGGCATGGCAGCAGAGCTTGGAGGAGCAGGGCACAGGGAGGATGGGCAGAGAGGGGTACAACTGACCTCCAGGATGCCTTTGTGCTTCCACTCCTGGTCTTCCAGCACTACATGGCCCATCAGGAAGACATAGCATTCCTGACATACACGGTTTAGGCGGTTCCCATCATACTGCAGCTTCACCTTGTGTTCTGAGCAGCGAGCGCACACCACCTACAACCATCAGACATGGACACTGATAGGGTTAGGGTAGGACTGGGACATCCCTGTGACTCCATGAGGAGCTGAGGGCCAGGAAACAGCCCCAAGCCCAGGTAAAGGGGTGCAGAGTGTACAAAGGCTGCATTCCTGGCCCAATTGCTCAGGCCAGAAGGGAAGGGAGGAGTTGGGGGACAGGGTAACCCACGTATCCACAAGCTCTACAGTGGTGTCTGCGGCGCATGATGGCATTGAAGGGCTCCTTGCAGCGCATGCACATGGTCACCAAGTTGTCCCGCACCCACTGTGGGGCTCGGCGGCCCAGCTCTTCTGTCTGAGGGTGGGAAATGGCATTGCTGGGGCTGGCTAGCCATGGTCAGGGTGGTCCTGCTCACACTCCTTTCAGCCTCCCCAGGCCCTCTGCACTTACTCGTCCCTCCCCAGTCTGCCCCCACTAGTCCTGTAGGGTTTAGCTTAGGAAACTGAGGCACAGCAAAGTGTGATCTCCCTGAGCTTCAGCGTAGGGGGATGCTGAAGACAGACAGGACATGGGAAGGGCAGGAGGGTTACCTTGAGCGTGGGGTTTCCTGTCTCCAGTCCACGCACAACCATCTTAAAGCTCTCACTCCTCTTCTCCTTCCTGTCAATGGCATCCTGGAAAGCCTAGAAGGGAAGGCAGGGCTGGAAGGACAGATAGGGGGGCTATCCAAACACTGACAGGTAGGGGATCAGCACCCTTGGGGACCCAGGCATCCAGCTGGTGTGAGATGTGCCACCTCTCACAGCACTCAGCAGTACCTTGATCCAGGCATTCATTTCCTCCCCAGACCTAAGTGTAAAAAGGGAGATGGATGAGCTGGCATCCCTCCTCCCTGAGGAGACATGGGGCCATCACACTTTCCCTTACCTGGCCTGCAGCTCCAGCGTCCGCTGCTTTCCCGAGACCAGGAAGGTGTGAGGGAATTGCATGTCATTCAGCTCCCGCACCTGAGAGACACCGAAGAGAACATGGGGAGCAGCTGAACAAATGTCCAGCTCAAAGGGACCTCCATCTGTGAAGTGAGGAACAGGGAGTTCCCTCAGGCAGAAGCCCTTCAGCCCCTCAAATCCATGCATGACATTGCAATGCAATCCCACAGGATCAGACTGCAACCAGTCCCCCTCCCCCACAAAGTCATCGCCAGCTCCAAATTCTTCCTCCCTTCCCAGGAAGTACAAGGTAGCAGCCACACTACACCCCAGAGAGGGCTACATTTGGAGGAAGCCTCTGAAACTGTTCCCCAGGGCCTTGGAGAAAGCACAAAGACAAAAGGCTTGTCTGACCTTCATGCCATCCATGTCAATGCGGAGGCGGACCTGGAACTCAGCGCCCACCTGAATGACCTTAGGCACGCAGTACAGCAGCATGTTGTTGAACTGTGTAGGAGAAGGAGAGTGTGGGTCTGTGCCCAGCAACCTATCTGCTCAGGGCTGGGGGGTTCCCTAGGATCAAGGGTCCCTCAGACCCTAGGAGCTGAGCTGGTCCCTGGGAAGGATTTGGACTAAAAAGTGCCTACTTCTGCCCCAGCCCTCTCCCACCCTGCAAAGGCAAAGCACTCCAGGATTCTGGCATCCCCCAGGGAATCAGAGGTTCCCAAACACATGGAGCCCTGAACCAGGGTGTTCAAACCCCCCAGATCTGAAATAATCCCTTCTACACAGAGATGAGCCACCAACACCCCTGGCCGAGCTGTCTGCCCCTCTCGCCATCCCTATCCCACCTGCTCCCTGCCCCTTCCCCCTGGCATCCTGGCTCCCACCAGGAACAGGTACTTCTCCGATGTGCTGTTGTTGCGGGTTGAGATTTTTTGGACTGGCCCCTCCTTGATCAGCTCGTTGGAGGGATCCACAATGTCATCCTCAAGGCCCAGTCTCTGGTAGACCTCCCAGAGGTTCTGCAGCCGCTCCTGGGGGAGGCAGGGGGACCTGTCTGGGAGGGAGCTGTACAGCCACCACCTTGTCACACCTGGGTCCCCTCCAGCCCCAGCCCAGCTACTGAGTACTGGGGGAGATGGCACATCTCACTCACCCCAGACTGACCTTCACAAGCAGCTTCCAGACTGGAAACAGCCTGTCACAACACAGCTGATGCTACAGGCATTACTTCCCCAAGCTCGGGGAGATGGGGGTCAGATACCAAAAGCAGATACCAAAAAGCATACCTCCCCTGCTGAACCCTGCCCCATTCTGGGCACGGTTTTGCTCTGAGTTGCACAGCAATGAGGCAATAAGGAAATCTGGCAGAGAGCCAGCAAATCACCATGCGATGACTTGCAAAGCACTGCCAGCTGGGACAGGCACTCACCATCTCGGCAATAGCTGAATTTGAATGCTTGGCCACCATGAAAATCATCTCCAGGGCCTCTGCAAGGAAAAGAGAAAGGAAGAAGGGTTAAATGCCTGCTGTGGAGAGGCAGGAGAAAACTCCTGCATCTGTCCTCACCAGGAACCACACATGCAGTGGCTGCTGTCCTACCCTGGACACCATCTGAATGGCCCTGAGCACCACACAGGTGCCTGGGTCCAGCTAGACTGTGCAGCAGAGACAGTCGTGGGGGGACACACAGGGTGCTAATTTATCCTCCATCCCAGCTGGACTGGGAACTGCTGTTATCCACATGGTTGTGATACCTCCCCTGGTTATCGCAGATCTCCCTGCAGGGAAATGCTCTGCAGCAGGGCATCTTGTCCTGAACCATCACCCACCTTTCCCAACAACTTTCACAAACCCTAAAGGGGTCAGAAAAGGGTCAGACTGAGAGGTTTATCCGAGAGCATCTGTTAAGAGGACCCAGGTAGCCTGATGCCCATGTACAACACCAGGAGCTGTCAATTCCCCTACCAACCCACCCTGCTGCTTACTACAGCAGGGAGCTCTTACTCTCTGCATCATGCCAATCTGGGGACTCAGGCGGCAGTTTTTGGACATAGTCTTTCAGGAGGAGTTCATAGCGTGGGATCCTCTGTACTGGTTCCAGCATATGGTGCTGCAGTGTTAGGTTAGCGCAGACCTTCCTCTTCTGACCCATGCACAGAGAAAGAAACAGTAAACACAGCAGTTCCTACTCTCCTCTGCTTCCTCCCTGGTGGGAGATTTTGGGAAGCATTGCTGTGGTCCCCCCACACTGCCATGGCCTATCACCTGGATGTCAGCAATGAGCTCCTGAAAGGGCAGTGACTTCTCTGTCCAGACAGTTATGAGCTCCATAGCCTTGTTGAAGTTCTTCACATATTCACCGTACATTTTCAGGAATGGTGCAAGCTTCTGGATCACATCCCCGATCCTCGGGTGGGAGCTCCTGCAGTAGGGAATCGCAGCTTCCTCAGACCATAGGGAAGATGGACAGCAAGAGATAAAAAAAGGGGGGCAGTTTGTGCATGACAGAGGACAGAGGTTTATGGCTGAGGCCTGCTACATCCCCATACAACTCCCCACTCTCTAGAACAAGTACATGGCCAGCCAGCCTTGGCATTCATTCCTGGGAAAACTCCTAAGCCACATGAGATGTCACTCCCCTTTTCAGAAATAGCTTAATCTGGGCTGGACTGTTTTAAGGAAGTGCTCTCCAGCACAAAGACGTCTGGAGCAAAACAGGCTTGAACTCTCTAGTCCTATTGGGAGGCCAAATTCACCACCACTCCCTTATTCTGGGAAATTAACCCAGACATCCTGCGCCCTCCCCTCCCACAGCTCACCAATCCTCCATACGCTTCTGCAGCTCTGGCAGGAAGAACTTGGCATGGAACTGGTAGATGGAGGAAATGTTGGAGAAGATCATTTTTACCACCTCCTCTGGGACTGTCTTCCCATTTTTGGCTTCTTTCATCAGCTCTGTATAGAATACCTGGAAGAAAGGTAGGAGAAGATCACATTTGAGATCATCCAAGGAACCTGAATATGCACAAGTCCAAGGGACCTGACAAAATGCATCCACAGGGCCTGATGGAACTGGTGGATGAAGTTGCTAAGCCACTATTTGAGAAGCTGTGGCAGTCTGGTGAAGTTCTCAGTGAATGGAAAAGGACAAACTTAAACCCCATCTTTAAAAAGGGAAAAAAGGAAGACCCAGGGAACAGACCTGGCAGGCCAGTCAGTCTCACCTCTGTGCTTGGCAAGATCATGGAGCAGATCCTCCTGGAAACTACGCTAAGGCACACAGAGAACAGAGAGGTGATTTGTGACAGCCAGCATGGCTTCACTAAAAGCAGATCGTGCCGGACAAAATTTAGTGGCTTTCTACAACAGAGTTAAAGCATTGGTGGATAAGGGAAGAGCAACTGATATCATCTACCTGGACACATGCAAAGCACCTGACACTGCACTGCACAACATTCTTTTCTCCAAACTGGAGAGACATGGATTTGATGGATGGACCACTCGGTGGGTAAGGAATTGATTGGATGGTCGCACTTAGAGTTGCAGTCAACAGCTTGATGTCCAGGTGGAGACCAGTGACGAGCGGTGTCCCACAGGGGGTCGGTATTGGGACCGGCACTGTTTAACATCTTTGTCAGTGACAAGGACAGTGGTATTGAGTGCACCCTCGGCAAGTTTGCTGATGAGACCAAGCTGCTTGGTGTGGTCAACACACTGGAGGGAAGGGCTGCCATCCAGAGAGACCTGGGCAGGACTGAGAGGTGGGCCTGGGCAAACCTCATGAGGTTCAACAAGGCCAAGTGCAAGGGCCTGCACCTGGGTCGGGGCAATCCCAAGCACAAACACAGGCTGGGCGATGAAGTGAAAAGAGACCAGCCCTGTGGAGAAGGCCTTGAGGGTACTGGTGGATGAAAAACTGAACATGAGCCAGCAATGTGCGCTTGCAGCCCCAAAAGCCAATTGTATCTTGAGCTGCATGAGAAGAAGTATGGCCAGCAGGTCAAGGGAGGTGATTCTCCCACCCTGCTCTGCTCTGCAGGAGACTCTATCATCCGCAGTGCTGCATTCAGCTCTGGAGCCCCCAGCATAAGAAAGACATGGACCTGTTAGAGCTGGACCTGTCCAGAGGAGGCTCAGTGTGCTCAGGTGGCCAAGAAGGCCAACAGCATCCTGGCCTGTATAAGAAGCAGTGTGGCCAGCAGGTCTAGGGAAGTGATTGTGCCCCTGTACTCGGCTCTGGTGAGGCCGCACCTCGAGTACTGTGTTCAGTTTTGGGCCCCTCGCTACAGGAAGGACATGGAGGTGCTCGAGCGAGTCCAGAGACGGGCAATGAAGCTGGTGAGGGGTCTGGAGAACAAGTCTTACGAGGAGCGGCTGAGGGAGCTGGGCTTGTTCAGCCTGGAGAAGAGGAGGCTCAGGGGCGACCTTATCGCTCTCTACAGTTACCTTAAAGGAGGCTGTAGAGAGGTGGGGGTCGGTCTGTTCTCCCACGTGCATGGTGACAGGACGAGGGGGAATGGGCGAAAGTTGCGACAGGGGAGTTTTAGGTTGGATGTTAGGAAGAACTTCTTTACCGAAAGGGTTATTAAGCATTGGAATGGGCTGCCCAGGGAGGTGGTGGAGTCACCATCCCTGGAGGTCTTTAAAAGACGTTTAGATGTAGAGCTTAGCGATATGGTTTAGTGGAGTACTTAGTGTTAGGTCGGAGGTTGGACTCGATGATCTTGAGGTCTCTTCCAACCTAGAAATCTGTGTGATACTGTGATAACGATGATCAGAAGCTGGAGCACTTCTGCTATGAGGACAGACTGAGAGAGTTGGAGTTGAGTTCAGCCTGGAGAAGAGAAGGATCCAGGGAGGCCTTATAGCAGTATTCCAGTACTTAAAGGGGGCCTACAAGAAAGCTGGAGAGAGACTCTATCAGGGAGCACAGGAATAGACAAGGAGTAATGGCTTTAAGGTAAAAGAGGGTAGATTTAGATTAGACGTTAGGAAGAAATTCTTTACTATGAGGGTGGTGAGGCACTGGAACAGGCTGTCCAGAAAAGCTGTGGATGCCCCATCCCTGGTAGTGTTCAAGGCCAGGCTGGATGGGGCTTTGGGCAGCCTGGTCTGGTGGAAGGTGTTCATGCCCGCGGCAGGTGAGTTGGAACTCGGTGGTCTTTGAAGTCCCTCCCAACTCAAACAATTCTGTGATTCTATGACTCTATGATTTTGTGATTCTCTGGCTGTGACAACCAGCAACCCAGCAAGGCTCACATCTGCACAGATTCATTCTTTCCATAACCTCCAGGAAACAGTTCCTGGCCTGTGCACACACTGAGCTGAGCCCAGGCACTGCCACAATATCCCAGCCCTGTCAAGGAGCACATGACAACTGCTAAGTGTGGCCTGTGCCTTGGTCCTGCCTGGTTTGTCAGCATGGGCTGCCCAGGCTGTGCTAGTGGGGGCTGGTTGCAGCAGGGCTATCACTTCCCAGGCTTGCATGTGCCTTTCTGCTCCCCAGCTCACCTGGTCGAGAAGGTGGAGGCGGTTGACATAAGCCTGCTCTGTCTCCAGCAGCTCCAGAGCGATTTTCTTTTCCTCTGGCTCCTACATAAGGAGAAGAGCTCAGTCTCATGGGCAGTGATGTGGGCTGTCCCTAACAGCCTGAGGGGATCCAGCTCTGTTCCGCAGGGTTCAGAGCCCACAGTCCAACTGGAAGTGGACCTTGCTCTGGGTCAGGGCAAAGGAAGGGCTTCAACACAGTGTGAAAACAAAGCTGTTTGCGGGCTGTGGGGAAGCTTGGCTCACATTCTCACAGGTCACTCCTTCCTCCATGCCCGTTTCTCCTAGGGCAATACAGGCCTAGTGATCTCATACAGTAGGGCAGCGTGGGGAGGGTTAACCCCATGGTCTGCAGTTCCACCAAGGCTTCTGAATGAGACCTGCAGAAATGCATCTGCAGTTGGCACAGGTGACGCTGTGGGACCAACCCAGCAGGGCCCACCTGAGCATCTGACCCGCATGCTATAGTTATATCAGAGCTAGAAGACACAAGCTCTGCCTGAATCTATCTGACTACAGGGAATTTGTGCCCAAAGCACCAGGAACAGGGCCACTTCTCAGTCACCCCCTGCACCAGACCTTGACGGGGCAGTGATTTGCTCAGCAGAGACCTCAGCTCTGATCCAGCACACACAACTGGGTGCGGGCACCCACCAGCTTACCAGGAACCACCTCCGGAGCTCACCTTGCTGCCAGCTTCGAGGCCTGGATCCTGCTGCTTCCTCCAGTTGTCCCCGCTGATCTTGTGTCGGAAAGAACGAAGGCATTTGAAGCTAAGCCCCTTCTGACCTTGCTGCTCTTTCTGCCCTGCTGCTGAGGCCTTCCTCTGCTGCTGTTCCTCCTCCTCCTCACTCTCTTGCTCTGCTTGGTGCCTGGCAGCCATATGGGAGAAGTTCTGGCCCTGGCTGGCTGAGGATGCTGGAAGCTGTTGGGGCTGGCTGGTCACAGGACAAGTCTGGCCATGCAGAGAGTGTTGGTCCCTCCAGGGGAATTTGCCAGCCCTGCAAGGGGGGGAACCAGCATGATCAGCTGCCCCAGCACAGTGCAGGCCTCCCGGCTGCCAACCCATAGGCTGGCTTTCCCACAGCACTGCCCTGAGCTGGCCTAGGATCAGGCTACCATCCTCAAGCAAGGTGGCAGGAAACGGCAGCACCTCAGTGCTGATGCTACCTTGCTCTGCCACAACCCTGCTGATACAATCCAGTGTCTGAAAGCCTATACGTAGTCTGAGGGTGACATGATCCAGTCTCTCCTCTCCTGGCTCCTCCTGCTGGTGTGGTTAATCCCCATCCTGCTCTGCAAGAGCACAGCTCAGCCATTTATCCCATCCACAGGCAGCATGAGCCATCTTAGCCTTCCAGACTTGCACAAGCCACACGTCTCCTTGGCACAGCCCATCACTTCCTCTCAGGCATCACTAGGTGGGAGCAATCTAAAATCTGAGGCTTTGCTGGGTTTCCTGCCCTGCCCCAGGCTCTTCTCCTCCCCACTCCTGATGTCTCCTTGCAATAGCACACAAACACGTCACCGTGTTTTGCTGAAGGTTTCCAGCCAAAATTCTGGGATGCAACAGACCACCTGGAGGTTTTCCCCTCCCACTTCAGTGTTTCTTCCCAGAGATGTGTCTCTGCCAACTTGTTCCCCATGTCTCCATATGCTCGACTTGGCATGATGCTCTTCAAGCCACTTCCAGTCTGGATCTCTAGTTTAAAACTCATTTTACTAATTGTGCTAGGACCTGACTTGAGAAACCTGACAGCCTCTGAATGCCTCTCACCAACACAACAACTTTCAAGGCAATGCCAGTCCTTGATCATCCCAGACCTTATCCTTTCAACCTTCCTCCCCAGGGACATGACAAATCCCCCATGAAGACCACTTCCATCTCTGGGCTCACACCACCACTTCGGATTCATGTCAGACAAAGCTTGACTGTACTGTTTATCCATGGAAGGGAATCATCCCTGTTCCCAGCAGGATCCTCTTCCACTTCAAGTCCACGCCATTTAGCTTTGGTGCTAGCAAATGGCACATCTGGATCTTTGCTTGCTCCCAGCTGTTTAATGCCCAAAGTGAAGACCTGTCCTTTGCAGCACTGGAACAGCTCTGGCTTTCTGTCTACTGCTGCCATGGAGCCAAAGCAGGGAACCAGCTGTCCTGGGCACGAGGCTTTAAAAGCCAAATAGCCAAGACGTTTCAGCCCTGAGGAAGGTTTGTGGTTTTGCAGAATGGTGATCTTTTAGTGACTTTCTCTCTTTTCTGGCAAAGACAAGGAAGACAAGTCCAGAGCAGCACCTTGAAGATGACAGCAGTGAGCTGTCTGTCACCTGAGAGCTGGTTGTTTAGTAAATTCCTCCAGGCAGAAACCAGTAAGACATCCAGTGGTGGCCTGCAGACAGGAATGGAATGAGGAGGAGAAAAGCAGGATGAAACTGGACATAAAACCATGAAGTTGCAGACAGGAAGTGACTCAATAGCAGACACTCATCTGAAGAGGAGGACAGATCTATCCCCACATGGACCAGCATGTGTCTGTGAGCTTGTGAGTGCATCCACAGCCACGCACACCTGTCCTTGGAGGCAGTCATAGTCCTTCATGTGATAGAGATGCTTTATCCATCACTCCGAGTGCCTCCCAGACCTGTGTCGGCCTAAATCCGCTGCTGAGATCCAACAGGGAACTTCTCTCTTTCTATTTGCAGTATGACTTGTGCTGACTTCGGCTAAGCTGTTTTCTGTTCCAGAAAACTTGTTTCCAGGTTCTACAGCTTCCTCCAAAAGCGATAAAAGTTACTTTTATTTCCCCTAACTCAAACATATGCAAACAACAAACACACTGCAGCAGCAAAACGGGGATAGATCAAAGACCACAAGTGGTTCCAACACAACATCACAAGACAAATTGTGACTGTAGGACCATGGGAACAACCATGCTAATCTGAAGCCATTCAGAGCACAAAGGTCAAGCAAAGCACATAATGCAGGCAAAGCACCTGGAGCAGAAGGAAATCTTATGTCTCGCCATCTTTATGAAGGGCTGCAAAACCAAGGCTCACTGACAGCACCTCACAGATATAAGAAAAGGCAATATTTGGTATCCCTATTTAGCAGATAGGAAAACCGAGGCACTGACAACAAACACGACCCACCCCAAGCCTCAGAACCACTTCACTGGGGCAAGGCACATCACCAGCCCTGACTGTGGCCTATGCTGTTTGTCATCCCGTGTGATCTGCAGGTCCCAGCTCATGCTTCAAGTGAAGATGCTGTTTTACAGAGCAGCCACACAGCCTGAAAGGCATTCACTCCCCCCCCACACACACACTCCCTTGCAAGATGCTTTCTGTTCCCTTTCCTAGGAGTCATACTGCTGCAAACAACTGGATGTCTGAAGCTGGTGTCTGAGGCTCAGGCCCTCCTAGACACTCAAGCAGCCGATTTCCAAGGACTGTGAAGTGCCCAGCTGTCTACCTTCTGGCCCAGAGCTCATGCGGCTGCTCTGGTCAGAAGAGTTGCAGAGGAAGCTGGAGGTGTACTGGTGGAGCTATGGCAGGAAGCGTGCACACCTACCGCTCCAAGCCGTACTTGCCACTGGGTGAGAACTGTCTGCATGTTTGCAAACCAAAATCCTCTTCTCCAGAAGCAGCAGAAAAACAACATTCAGCAGGCAGGCTAACTGCAAAGGTACTGAGCCTAAACCTGATCCTGGCACAGAAACCTCCAGCAAAGTCAGTCACCTCCTAGCTGAGGTTTTCAGACTTTTCTCCATGACCTGCAGCACGAGGAAAGCTGCAGGGCAAATCTGAGTGCTAAAGAAAAACAGATTACCCAATCGCCTTTCCCCACAGCCTCCAAACCACCTCCACCACGGGTCTTCTTTCCAAAACCCACAGCACGTGGAGCCCTAATGCACCTGCAGCGCCCCTGACGTGTGCTCCTTACCCACAGTCTTCAAACACAGCCACCAGGTTCAGCACGCTCCGCTGACTGCCCGCCTCCCCCTCCATGGCACAGGCTGTGTCAGCTGGGAGCAGAGCCCGGGTGTAACGATGGAGCTGCTGGGGCAGGTGACTGTGGCTCCCTGCCACAGCCCTGAGCCCTTCCCTCCCTTACTCCGCTTCGAGGTGTCCCTGGGACCCACAGCACGGACCAGCTCCTGTTGCTTCTGCAGCAGATGAGCTTTTATCTGGGGTGGCCTCAGAAAGGAAAAGGAAAGAGGAAGCGCACCAGGTTGCGAGGAGAAGCTCTCAGAAACACTGGGAATTTGTTCAGCCCGGCTCCAACCTGGCCGCGGCACCAAAGGCAGGGCAGCAGCAGGGCGGCTGCAACGCCACGAGCCCGCTTCCCGTGCCGGCCCGCGGCAAGCCGGCGGCGGCGGGGCTGTGCCGAGGCGGCCCCCGCGGGGCCCGGCACTGCGAGGGGCCGCGACCGGGCTGCGAGGGAGAGGAGCGGAGGCTCCCTGGCCCTGCAGGGCTGCCCTGGCGCGGGGGCACACGAGCCCGTGGGAGGACGGCGCGCTGGGGCCAGCCTCTTGCGGAGAGGCACCGTGCCCTCGGCCCGCCGCAGCCGCCCCTGCCCGGCCCCGTCACGGCCTCCCCGAGGCCGCACCTACGGCGCCAGCCCCCCCGCGGCGCTGTCGGGCCGCTGCCGAGCCTCCGCCGCGTTGCCCCCCCCACTCCCCCATGGTCCCGCCCGCGACCCCTCCGCCTCTCCTGCCATGGTCCCGCCCGCGCGCTCCCCCTCCCCCCTCCCCGCACACGTCCGCGCGGCGCACGCGCGGTGGCGGCGGGGCCATGGCGGACGCGGCGCCGCTGCCCCCGGAGGGGCGGACGCCCCCTGCCGGCGGCCCCGGGCCGGGGCCGGGGCCGGGGCCGGGGCCGGGCCGGGCCGAGGGCGCCGAGGGCCTGTTCGTGGTGCTGGGCGCCGGGCTCGCCGCTGCCAGCCACCCGCTGCTCTACGTCAAGCTGCTTGTCCAGGTCCGGGGCTGGCGGCGGGGCGGTGAGGGGCGAACCCCCGCGTGGAGGGGTCCGAGGGGGGCCTGTGTGAGGGGGGGGTGCCGGGCCCCCTGTGTGGCGGGGCAGGGGGTGCCCCGTGCACCGGGACCCCCGGTAACGGGGCAGGAGGGACCCCCGACACGGGGGGATGAGGACACCCCGTGTAAGGAGGGACGGCGCTGTACTGACCCAGCGGAGGCCTCCGGGCGACGGGGACCGCGGTGTGAACGGGAGCGGGGCGCTGGGCAGTACCCGTGTCATGGCAGGGCGCTCAGCGGGTGCCGCGGGAGGGCAAACCCCGCGGGTACCAGGGTTATAACGGGACCTCTGTATGACAGGGGAGGGGGACCGCTGTTTGACTGAGGGGATAAGGGCATCTTGTGTGTATAGTTAACCTAGATAATGGGGGAAAGCGGCACCTGTATAATGGGGTAAGGAGGGGTCCCCATCGCCCAGGGTCCACCTGTATAACAGAGGATGGCACCCTCTCTAAGGGGGATCCCTATGTTAGAGTGGGGGACCTACACATAATTGGGAGGATGAAGGTACCTATAACATAGGGAGCCTTATATGTTAGGAGGATGAGAATACTTTCAGTGACAGGGACTCTCTATAGGACAGGGAATAGAAAATCATATAGAATGGAGGGACAAAGACCCAAATGTGCAGTGGGGACTTCTTTAAAAGAGAGGAATTGAGACCTCTTTATATGACAGCAGGTGGGGACCCATATAAAATGGCACAGGTGAGGATACCCATGCAGTGGGGACTCCTATATAATAAAAGATGAGACATTCCTTTATAATGGGGGGTTGAGGATCCACAGTATCCTGAGAACCTCTCTGTAGTGGGAACTACTATAAAATGAGAGGGATGAGGACCCCCGTTCTCCAGAGACCCTGTTTAATGGGAAGGGGACTGCCCATGTCATGGGACCCCCATCTATCATATGGTAACTGAGTGGGACATGGCCCTTCAGCATCTCAGGAAGGCGGAATCAAGGCCATGTGGTCTGTTAGGTTCAGGAATGCCGGAACTGCTTTGGGAACCTGCTCATGGGGTTTCTCCTGCAGGTTGGGCATGAGCCACTACCTCCAACCATTGGAAGAAACGTGCTGGGAAAGAAAGTACTGTACCTGCCTGGCTTCTTCACCTACGGTGAGTGTTCCTCCAGGCCAGCCCACACACGCTGAGTGCAATGCTGGACCCAGCCTCCAGCTGCTCTTCCACCTTCCCAGCTGCACTCTTGGTCTCATTCTGAGGCTGCAGTGAGACATTATATGCTACCACCAGTTGCACAGCCATCAGATTTATGTACCTGTTGTTATGAGGCAGGGACAAGGAGGTGGTGGCCCAGACTGCATCCCACTCCTGTGGCATGTTGCACTGGCTTGTTTCCATAGCTGAGGGTGCAGTGGGGGTTTGTGTGGTGTGGGTTTGTTGGTGGAGGGTTTTGCATGTATTAGAGATAGTGCATTGTGTTTCTTTTCTACAAAACAGCACTGCAATAACTTGGCCTCCTGCCCAGCTCATTTGTATTGTAGGTGGAGCCCTAAAGGGACAAAAATACCATGAAAGGGGAAGGTAATATATTTCTCTCTTTGTGGCTGCAGCATGGGAGAGGCAGGTGAATACTGCCTGAAAGTAGGGCCTACTTTCACAGGTGTGCGGAGCTTTGGGGAAGGTGAGCCCTGAGAGTCAAATGGGGCCAATCCCAAAATCAGACAGCAGTACTTGAGGGTGAGGAGCCAAGAGCAGGAGCAGTACAAAAACACTGCAAGCTGGGACAACCAGAGCTAGAAAGTCTCCAGTGCTGTGCTTTGGAAGATGATGCATTTTCCAAATAGATTTACAGCACTGGGTGAGGGAGATGGGCACTGCCTTCACTCGGGAAAGCAGAAGATGGGGAGCAGGAACAGTCAGTACCTGCAAGCTCACAGTGGGTTGTATTCCACCCTGTTATACCAGGGACAGATCGGCTCCTTTGGCTTTTTTTTGTCTGGAAACCTGTCTGGGAGAAGGTGGCAGGGCAGGAGCAGAACCTTGCTTTGCAAGGTCTGTATTTACCCTGACTCTGACCCTTCAGGGCAGAGGGAGAAGGTTACAACACACAGCACAAGAGATTATCCCACCCTACCTTAGTTCAGTCCAGACTGCCGTGTAGCCCTTTCAGGTAAGCAAAAACAGTCAAAGGATGCACTCATCCTTCCAGTTTAGACAGATGTGACAAAGAATAGTTAAGGTTTCTTTGCAACCTATAAGAAATTTATTTAGAGCTTTTATAATAAAACAGTTATGGCAGGACCGCAGAGCAGTTGCTGTGACTTCCAGAGGTCCGGCGTGGTTTCAGCTGAATACTGAAGTGGGGCAGGGTGCTTTCCACAGGTCGGCTGTATCCCAGCTGACAGCAGCCTGGTCTTTTCTTACCCAGCCAGACACATTGTGAAAGTGGATGGGAGAAGAGGCCTCTTCCGCGGTCTTACTCCTCGCCTCATCTCAAGCACTTTATCGACCATCACCAGGGGAAGCGTGAAGAAGGTAAAGGTCGGCTTCTCTCTCCATAAATCATCTTGCTGGGGCAGACAGTGCTACTGGAGAAGAGCAACAGAGCCTGCATGTGCTTGCACCCAGCCGTGACCGAACATGGAGGATTAAAGTACCCATTCCACTCCACCACCTGATGGCTCTAAATAGTCCTCCAGGACAGAAGGAAAACAGTGTCCATATCCCCAGAACTTACTTTCTAAAGAATCTTACTTGAATTTGACCAGTCACTTGCCTTTTATCTTTTACAAGCAGTCTCATGGTAGTTTTCCTCGGTTTTACTTTCCATCCTTCCTTCTGCTGTCTTCCTCCTTGCCTGTTTTTCTCCTGTAGTTTAGAGCACAACTGCTCATGGTTTCCTTCCAGTCCTCAGAAATCAAGGGCTTGTGGGTCAGCATCTCTATCAGTTTTGGCCATATGTTTCTTCTCTCCTGCTCAGGCCTTTCCACTGGAGGACATGGAGCATGTTTCTAACAAGGATGATATGAAGACTTCCCTTAGGAAAGTGGTGAAAGAGGTGAGAAATGGATATTGCATGTTAATGAGTGATTAGGGAGATCACACTGGGAATGTGCCCAGAGAGCAAAGGAAGCTTAAACTGTGGCTTGTGGGTGAAATTACTTGGAGGGAAACTCTGGGTAAAAACACTGAAGTATTTAGTAGCCATTGGGTCCGGATGTGGAATATTTCATAGAAATAGAGGTTTACCATGAAAAACAGATTTAAAAACAGGTCTGGGACCTGAAGTGGGCTTTCCTACACTAAAGGAAAGGGCCTGATCTGTGCAGGTGGAGCTTTTCACACAGCTGTGGCGTTTTCTCCCTTTCCCAGACATCTCACGAGATGATGATGCAGTGTGTGTCTCGGGTCGTGTCACATCCACTGCATGGTGAGTCCTGTCCCTCTGCCTGGCTGTCCTCTCCAGATTGAGGAATCCTTCCCTGGCTGAGGATCACTTCCAAAATCCTGTGTACTTGATGTGGTTTTCTATCAGAAGTGGCTTTGTATGAAACCACAGAATAGATGTGGGTCCCAAGTGGTCTCTTGGGAAGGCTGATACTCAGACTGGCCTTCAGGGACTAACCCAAATGAGCAGTGAGGTGGTCTCTTCTCACTCATCTTAGAGTTTGTTATAGAGGTCCCATTGGTGTTGGGGCCAGAAATCCCTCCCTCCACTTAGAAACTAAGGGAAAGCACTGTTTTCTAATGAGCCTTGCAGTGATGAGGACCACTGAGAGGAGCTGATTTGAGAGGAGAAAAGGGGTGGCAGAAGGATCGGGTTGCATTTTCCTTCACCTCCATCACAACTCAAACTCGATTTGTTTGTCAGCTTATGTTTCTGTTCTCCTAGTGATCTCTATGCGCTGCATGGTCCAGTTCATAGGCCGGGAAGTCAAATACAGGTGAATGGCTGCAGCTCTGAATGAAGAGTGTGGGCACACAGAAGCACGAGTCCCGGAGTCAGGCATGCCTGATGTTCCCACACAGTGGGGGATATGGTGACCCAGGAGGTTTGGGAGACTGAAAAGTAAATCTGAGCTGTGGATAGAGGTTGGATGAGCATGGGGTGAAGGGATGTGGGAAGGCTGGACTTTGTCCCTTCACACGCCTCTCAGTTCAGCCTTGTGCCAATGGGTGTTTTGGTGGCTGCAGTGCACCTTGCTGATTACTTAGTGAGCTTTCTGCCTTTTTGCTTCATATGTTAATAGAAGGGGAAGCCATCAAAAAAACAGAATAGGGTGGAATACATAATACAAAGCATTGCTGCAGCCCTCCTGTAGTCCGCATGATTTTTCCAAGCCTTTTTCAGTAGTACCTGCCCCTCTGCAGGGCAGAACCATACATGCAGCCACCTGAAAGTGTACTGGGCATAACTGCAGCTAACACGTCACCAGCTCTCACCAGCTCCCAGGGGCACAGCAGAAGAATCAGCCTAATCAAAGCACTTTACATGCCATTGTTGTGGCACACTTACCCACTCACACAAAGCCAATCAGAGCTCTTCTAGCTTCAGCATTTAAACATAGATGTCGGCAAGTTGAGTCCTGGAGTTATTGCAGATTGGCAGAGCACAGACACTACTCTTCTTCATGAGTTGAGGATCAGAATGATGCTGCCTGCTACATTGATGGCAGGGTGACTTGTGGGGGGACTTTACTATGGCCACATGAAGCTGTGCAGGACAGAGACGGAGCAACCTCTGCAAGCTTGTTCTTTTCCTTTCTTGGCAGCGGTGTGTTCAGTGCCATCGTCAGGATATTTAAGGAAGAAGGGATTCTGGGATTCTTCGTGTACGTGAGTTGTTTAAATACCGTCTCCTGTAGTCAGAAGATGCCAATGGCTCTCCTGGCTATGATTCCAACTTCACTGAAAGGAGTTGTGCTGAGCTCCCTCCTCCCTGAAACCTTGTCTGACTGTAGGACTCTCACATCACTCCCATGAGCACAGATTAAATCTGTGGCTTTGACAGAGCTGCAGTTGGACCATTAAGTTTGCCTCAGACCTTATCTTCAATCAACTTTTCAGAGCCCAGGGAAAACTGTATTTTTTCTTACCTTTCTTTTTCCCTTGTACTTCTATGTGTTTCAGTGAAGGAGCATTTAAAGCATTTGTTTGTGCAACAGGCACCAAGATCAAGTGCAACAATGAGGCCCTTTGTTGAAATAAAAGCCAGGCCCTGGATAAGAAGTACATTCCTCAGCAGAGCACCATGGGTGCTTGTAATGAGTAGGTGCTTTGCTCTGGCAACAGGTTTGTCTGTACAGCAGGAGCAGGACACTGCATAGTGCGGCAGCATTACTGCCTGGACCAGCTTGCCTGAAGGAGCTCAGACTGCACTTACAAAGCGTGGTGAATTGACAGCATCACTAAAGTGAAAGCCTAGCAGACACCTTTTTTTAAACCCTTTATTAACACTTCTTGACTTTTTCTCACATCTATATAAACAGAACTACCTGCTGCCTCTGTTCCCAGTGGAGAGGTAACTTGCTTTATTATGTCAATAATAGTAAAGGCAGCTCCAAAATTTCAGGAGGGGCTTTCAGGCCTGAAATATTTGGCTTTGGAATCACAAAATCTGGGCTTCCAGATTAAATATAAATGCATCAGGAAAGGATGAGCAGTCACAGGGGGTCTCACTCTGTTCTTCCCCAAGGGGAAAGGGCCAGAGGTCTGTAGAGACCTTGTCAATCAAGTGTCACCGTATCTTTTGTGGTTTACAGCTATTCTTCAGGATCTGCAGCCCCAGATCTCCATTAAATACAGCTTCCTCCAGGATGTTCCATGTGCTCTTGCTGAGCTCCTCTTTCCTCCAACTCCCTAGAAAACAGTCTGTGAAAAGAGCCAGCTGTGTTCTCTTCCTCCGTATACAATAAACACTTGGTAGCCTAATTAAACTTAACAGTTAACAAGAAAGGCTTTAACATAACCCAGAATGTCTCAGGAGGGCTCTGAATTTATACATGCTCTACAACTCAGCTAGGTAATCACACTACAGTAAGAGGAACACAAACTACATTTGTAAGACCAAACTGTTGCTGTTCTGCTCTCAGCACTTCTAATTAAATCCAAACACGTCCATTCCCCTAAAATCATTGAGGAGCACTTATTTCTCATGGTCTGACAACCTCTACACAGCCATAGTATAATATTGGCACATTCTCATTCTGGGTGCTTGACCAGCTGGAGAAAGACATTTCAATGAGTGGACTTCTTAATTCCCCTGATATCTTAGCAGTCTCCTGCAGCCAGCAGACCAGAATGATGTTCTATGGACTCTGAAATGGGCACTGAAATTGCTGCACATGGTCAGTTCAAAGATGGCTTGTTCTACCCGGCCCCACACTGGAGTTTCTCCTGCTGGGTTGCATGAAGCAAGTAGGTCACGTTGCTGTACGTCATACAGGCTTCCTCATTGGTCTTCTGCTCTGAGCTTTTTAATGACTTGTTGTCTTCTAAGAATTTGTTCCTCATCCAAATGTCCTTGGACATCTCATCAGGTGTGAGAGCTGTAGTGCAAGTTAATTTCTTCTTGGTCCCCTTTTGCAGCTCTCAGACCCCTGTTCTCCAGCCATCCTTTAAGCACAAACCCAACATTCATCATTACTTGGATGACTGGGGATAGAGACGGGTATGATCCTTATTGCAAATGGAACAAGTGGTCTGATTCTGTATCAACAGATGGGTGAGGCTTTACTTACAAGCCTGGCATGGCACAATCCTGGACCACCCCTCTGTTTCTGGAGTTGCTTAAGTCTCTGTTGTATCAGTGGTAGTTCAGGAATCTTCTTAAGACTTTACTTTGAGTTAGATGAGGGATTTTTATTATTTTTTGTTGTTGTTACACAGGCTGAATGCAAAGCAGACAATCCCTGGGACCAGACAGCTTTGATTTCTTTGTCCTGCCTTTTACTGTCATGTATCAAGTCTGACTTAAATCAGCAGATCTGTTGAACATGTGTGCTGTGCCTGGTCCCAAGACCTTGGCTGCATCTCTAGAGCTGCCTGGGCCTTGGCAATACACAGGTTGTCTCCAAAAACTGTAAAAACCAAGCAGGCGGAGCAGGCTGGTTCAAGGCATGCTGTCCCAATTGCTGTTCTGCTGCTGCAGCAATCAGGGCAGGAAACAAAATTAATCCCCTGCCCCAAAGTCTCTAATAAGCCCCTATTAGACTTATTTTGAGAAGAACTGTCTTAATATATCTGGTGAAACACAGGTTTAAAACACACCTGGATCCTTTTGCAGTGTAACAACTGCAAAGCCAAAGTAGGAGGCCTGAGGTTTGGTGAATATGCTGGCAGAGCAGATGCTGCTGAGGCTCTGACAAATGCTCAGAAATGCTTCATTAATGTTTTAGTGCCAGAAGCTGGGGTGCTCATGCTGCTGGGATCTCAGTAGTGGGTTTTGAGAGGGATAAGCCAAAGCAGCAAGTCAACCCCTGTCTCTGTGCTCCCAGGTGGCAGCAGGGACCCAGCCTGGACTTGGAGACTAGGAAGATCAGAGGGGCTAAGGTGCTGCCGCCAGTTAATCCCACTTTGCACTAGAGCAGACTTGGTAGGAAGCCCCTCCCCTCCCCCCTACCCCCCCCATTTTAATTTCTAAAAGGAGAGGGAGGTGGTCATCAGAGATGACCTTCTAATTCTTTATCCAGAAGAGCATCTGCAAAATAAGCTTAACAGGAACCTGCTCCATCTGTGTTTTGCCTGGGTTTCAGAGCAGGAGCTGGGCTGAGAAGGTATTTGGGGTAGAACAAGGGGACTTGGCTGAGTCATACTCCAACAAGAGCTCCAAAACTTCCTAGTCATAGCATCCCCTGGCTGGAGCAGCTAGCAGCACAAACAACCGCTTCTGAAGGCCAGGAGAGCTCTTCCCTGAAGTCTCCCCTTCTCCCTAAATAAAAATGCATTTTGGGGAGCAGGGTTCCTTCATGCTGGTAGAGGAAAGGAGGGCTCAAAGGCAGCACTTGGACCCTTCTGCACCTCATGCCCATGTTTTTGCCATTGCAGTGGTGTAGTCCCTCACATCCTGGGGGATGTCATCTTCCTCTGGTGCTGCAATCTCTTGGCTCACTTCATCAACACCTATGCAGTGGACGATAATGTGAGTGGAAGTGCCCAATGGAGGGCTTGGGGGTCCGTACAGAGCGCTCGGAGTTGTAAGGAGTTATTGGGGAGGGGAGACTAATTTAATACAAACAGACAGTGGGTTTAGGATAAAGTCCTGTAAAAGTGCTATATATACCATGTCTAATCAGGGCACTGTTCTAGCTGCAGTTTGAGGTTCAGGTTTGATAGCAAATGTCTTCCCTGAGTCTCATCAGGGATGTAGTGTGGTTAAGCCATTGCTTTCTGTCTTGTTTCTGTGCCCCAGGCCCATCATCTCAGGCTCACAGAAATGTCTCATAGCTACAGGGACAGCTTGGTGGCATCTGCCTCCTCCACAATGCTTTTGTTTCTCTTTCCAGTTCAGCCAGGCATCGGTGATCCGGAGCTACACTAAATTTGTGATGGGGGTATGTAGGCAACTGCCATGTCATTGCTTTGCTTCCTGTTATCTATGGGGTGAGAGCTCATGGTCTGAGGACAAAGGCAGGTGCGTTTGAAGTCTGTACTTTGTATCCAGGATAACTTTGCTAACACACAAAATGTAGAACTACTGTTTTTGGCATGAACATGTAGAGATGTTACCAGTTTTTTTGTGCTTTCAGATTGCTATGAGCATGCTGACATACCCATTCCTTCTCGTGGGAGACCTCATGGCAGTGAACAACTGTGGGTATGTCTGTCACACTGAGATCTAACTCTATCCCTTCCTTTCAGCCCCTTGTTGTCTGAAGCCTTTGCTAATGATTGTAAAGCTTTCATGCAGAACCATAAACTATATGGTTTCCTGTCTCAGATTACTTAAAATTTTAGATCAGAGGGCACAGACAAGAGCAGGATAAAAGCACAAATGGAGAGGAATAGGGAGAGTTCTGGTGGGGCAGCCTGATCTAAACTAGACCAGAGGCAGAAGGGATCAAAGAGAGGATGCTGACTCCAGGGAGCAGCATGAGGAAAAACAAAACTCTTAATGCAGCAAGGGGAGACAGGCACAGGTGGGGCAGGACCAGACAGTAATACCTCCTTCACCCAACTTGCTTTCCCAATTCCACTGCTGCTTGTGTCTTCCTGTGTATGTGCTTATGGGAATCGGACTGGATCCGACCCACTGCAATAATGCTGTCTTGATATCTGCTCCTTCTTGAAGGTATAGATACAGCCCATAGTCCTGCACTCTTAATGTATCCAGGTAATGCACCTTGTTTGTACACTCCAGGGGTAATTAAATTAAAGAATCACAAAATGTTAGGGATTGGAAGGGACCTTGAAAGATCATCTAGTCCGATCCCCCTGGTGGAGCAGGAACACCTACATCAGGTCACACAGGAATGCGTCCAGGTGGGTTTTGAATGTCTCCAGCGAAGGAGACTCCACAACCCCCAGGGACAGCCTGTTCCAGTGTCACCCTCACTATGAAAAAGCTTCATCTCAAATTTAAGCGGAACCTCCTGTGTTCCAGCTTGCACCCATTGCCCCTTGTCCTGTCATTAGATGTCACTGAGAAGAGCCTGGCTCTGTCCTCCTGACACTCACCCTTTCCATATTTATAAACATTAATGAGGTCACCCGTCAGTCTCCTCCAAGCTAAAGAGACCCAACTCCCCCAGCCTTTCCTCCTAAGGGAGGTGCTCCACTCCCTTAATCATCTTTGTGGCTCTGCGCTGGGCTCTCTCAAGCAGTTCCCTGTCCTTTTTGAACTGAGGGGCCCAGAACTGGACACAATATTCCAGATGTGGTCTCACCAGGGCAGAGTAGAGGGGGAGGAGAACCTCTCTTGACCTACTAACCACACCCCTTCTGATACACCGCAGGATGCCACTGGCCTTCTTGGCCATAAGGGCAGAGTGCTGGCTCATGGTCGTCCCGCTGTCTGCCAAGACCCCCAGGTCCCTTTCCCCTACAGTGCTCCCCAGCAGGGCAGTCCCCAACTTATATTATACTGGTGTCTGGAGTTGTTCTTGCCCAGATGCAGGACTCTACACTTGCCCTCATTATATTTTATTAAATTTCTCCCTGCCCAACTCTCCAGCCAGTCTAGGTCCTGCTGGATGGCAGGGGGACCATAAATGACATGATCTGCTGCAGTATAAGTAACAAGCTGGTGATCTGGCCTTCAGCCCAGTGCAGACACTGTGTACTCATTTACACTCATCGCTGCTTGTTTTATCTCTGTCTGGATAACATGACATCTGCACAGACCATCTTGGCTATTTCTCTTTGCCATGCAGGTTGCGTGCTGGCCTCCCTCCCTACGCTCCTGTGTTCACGTCCTGGATCCATTGCTGGAGGTATCTCAGTGCCCAGGTGAGGGAGTGGGGTACTCACAGGCTTTGGATTCCCTCTGCTCTTTCCTGAGGGCTCTGGCACTGCCCAATGAGTACCTGTGCTGCACCCTTTATGTGCTCGGTAACTATCTCCATCCCTCCAGTTATGGCTCTGGTACCAGGCGTGACAGTGCTTAGTGTGCCTGTGTTACCTGAGCTTGCAGCCTGCAATCTTTTAGCAAAGGCATTGCACACAGCAAAGCCCCATGGCTCTGCCCCTCTCCATCAGCCATCCTTGCTGGAAGTACCTGACCTCAGTGCTCATGAGGCTGAAGGCCCACTTTCTCCTTCTTAGCAACCAGGGGTGCTAAGGGTTTGCAGCCATGCAGCAGGCACAACTCCGTCCCTGCTAGTCTAGCAGTGAGGCGACACTGCGGCGTGGCTGCCCTAACCCCAGTGCTCTCCTCCTCAGGGGCAGCTGTTCCGTGGCTCCAGCCTGCTATTCCGCAGAGCGCCTGTGCAAGCAGCCTGCTTCCCCATCGACTGACCCCAGCTTGCAGGGAGAGGCGATGAACCTGGATTCCTCAAAAGACCCTAAGATTTTTCCATATATATATATATTTGTTCTTTTTGATCCAAAGGCTGTGGTGCCAGAACAAGACACTCTTCAGCAAGGCCTGCAACAAGTTGACCTGCAGAGATCTGGTTTCAGGCTCCAGCTTGATCAAAGTCCCATCCTCATGGCTGCCTTGACCAGGGCGCATAGAAGAGTTGGTTCTTTGGTCTGGGCTGTGAGTCTGGAGTCACTGAGGAAGTCTGGGAAACCAGAAAATGCCCAGGTACTAAATGAGCCTGAGATGCTGGGACAAAAGACTGCTTTGTTCTGTGTGAGCTGAGAAGCAGCAAGAGATCAAAGGCTGCCTTGCTGAGAAAGCAACAGCACAGCCAACCTCCTGTCTCATCTCTTCTGGAGAGGGCAATTATTTGTTTGGCAGGTAGCTTATGCTGGGCAAGGTCAACCCTGAAACCCATACTTAAGGTTTAGAGGGTATCTGAACACTAGGGAGTACCCCTGGAAGGGAAGTAATATCAAAACAGAAGAGAGAAACAGCCCCACTACAAAGAGCAATGCAGTCCTTAAGAGACAGGTATGACTTATCTCAAGGACAGTGGCAGAACTTGAACACGGAGAAGGCACTGGGGGAGGGATGTTCACTGTACATGCTGACTACTTTGGGTAGGGCACATTCAGGATACATCTCCCAGCTGGCAGGACTCCTGCCGAACCTGAGCATCACCATGTCTCTGGTGGACACAGAGCCATGTGATAGCACTGGGTTGCTGTGTGGCATTGGCCTGGTGCTGCAAATGTAAGGGTTTGCCTTTTTTTCACTGTGGAGTGAAGGAGTAAACCTCAGGCTGGACAAAGGTTTGCAAGGAGTCAGGGGTCATGGACTCCTCACATGCAGGGCTTGCCTTTGCATATCAGAGTTTACCTGTGACAGCAGCGCAACATTCATTCTCAGCTCCCCTTTCAGAGGTTTTGTTGGGGGGGGGAGGGGTTGCTTTTTAACCAGTCTGTGCTGCTACCACGGCCAGGCAGATTTCCCCAACTCCAGCTCCCCATGAAGCAGTCTTTTGCACAGTTCAGTGTGTTACTGCACTCCCTGGGAAGAGGTTTTGGGGCCCTGAGCAAGCTCCCATGTGCTGCTGCTGCAGCTGGGGCATTGCAGCCTATCCTGGTCCCTTCGGGATGTCAACCTGCTGTTGCATGGGCATTTTCCTCTATCAGAGGGGCTTGATCTGTACCTCGAAGCTGAGGCCTGCAGGAGGAAGGGCCAGCACCAGTGCATGTGGGACCTGCAGTCCCCAAACTAGCTCCCTTTGGTGTTGTGGATTCAGTCCTGTCTGTCCTCCCTTCCTCATGTACAGTTTGTGTTACGTTAACAATACTCAATGCATGGCCCTATCTCCTAACACCAGAGATTATCTCAAAGAGTATTTAACTATACTCCAAAATACAGCTATAAAACATCTCTTCTTGATTGATTCTTTTTTTAGAAGTGTTGATTTCTTCTGTACAGTAGGATCCCTCACTTGGGAAAGGCTTCCAGTTAAGATAAGCAATCCTCTCCCCTCCCCTCCCCCCAAAAGTAGGGGCTGAAACAGCTGTTGCTAACTCAGATTGCCACTGATATTTCTCAGCTCCATGGAAGGTCAGCAATTTTAGGCTGAGCAAACCGCATTGGGTGCACCTGGACCAAGGGTGGAGACAGCAGTGGTCTTCCCAGAATGACAGAATGTTAGGGATTGGAAGGGACCTTGAAAGATCATCTAGTGCGATCCCCCTTCCAAAGCAGGAACACCTAGATTAGGTTACACGGGAATGCGTCCAGTTGGGTTTTGAATGTCTGCAGAGAAGGAGACCCCACAACCCCCGGGGGCAGCCTGTTCCAGTGTTCTGTCACCCTCACTGTGAAAAAGTTTTGTCTCAAATTTAAGCGGAACCTCCTATGTTCCAGCTTGCATCCATTGCCCCTTGTTCTATCATTGGGTGTCACCGAGAAGAGCCTTGCTCTGTCCTCTTGACACTCACCCTTTCCATATTTATAAACATTATTAAGATCACCCGTCAGTCTCCTCCAAGCTAAAGAGACCCAACTCCCCCAGCCTTTCCTCCTAAGGGAGATGCTCCACTCAGTTAATCATCTTTGTGGCTCTGCACTGTTTAGCTGTCATGGCTACTTGAAACGTGATAAAGCAGGTGTTTGTAGTTAAAACTGTCCCGGAGCATTTCTGGAAGGTACAGAAACCCTTTGCTCCTGGTCTGAGCTTGTCAGGTGGGCTCAGCCCCTCTATCCTCCCCTGTGTTGTTTACAGGGGCCTCACCCTCCTGTCTTAATGCGTTAGTTGGTTTCTTGCCTATTGCACCATTAGGCACTGCATCTCCTAGATCACACAACACCTGCTCAGGAACTTTATCCTTTATCCTCAAACTTAAGGCCACCATCTGCTGATGATATACCTCTAAAACCTGTAAAAGCCTCCTACACCTTCTACACAGCCTGGTTGCAGTCACTGCACTGAAAAGTACAATTTCCATTAACCAGTTCACCTAAATCTGCATTAGAGCCAGCCTGCTATTCCTGCTCAGTTCACTGAGCCCCACAACCTTTGCAGGACACACAATTCTTACTTGGTAAGCTTTTGGTCAATTAAATGAAAACCAGGTTTCAAAGGCCCAAGGTAGCACATACAAGGTAATGCAGATCCTCAGGCTTACCTTGGAGCAAGGGCTGTCATTCATACAATGATTAAATGTTTCCTTACTTCCTCTTTCTAACCCTAGTTTTTCTTGTCCTTTGCTTCGTTTGAGGTGTCCCACCACAGGGACAGTGCGTGTACCAGGAGCAGGCAATGAGAAAGCTCTGGCTTGGCACTCACACCCACCTTTAACTGCTGCCCTGTTGGTGGGTACCCAGCCCTGCAGCCATTGCCACTGCAGCACAGCTCACAGGAACTGGGGCCTTGCTTCTACAGGAGAGGGGCTCAGGGGTGAAACCTGCAGTCAGGAGAATAAATGAACTGGCATGGAAAGAAGCTTGGGTCCAGCACCCAGGATGGAGTCAGGCACTTGCCCATGCATGGTCCTGGCACTCCCCTATCTAGCCAGGAAACAAACCTGCATTTAAATATTGACACAGAAAGGGGATGGGTGGAGGTTGCATCCTCTCTGTGCCTTTGCAGTTTATCAGCCAACAGTGGAAAGCAGAGATTGACGGGACTTTGCCCTCATCTGCTCCCAGGTGTCAAGGGGAGAAGGGAAGCAGGGATCACAGCTGGGAGAGAGAAACTCAGATCAAAGCTGCCCTAACTCTCCTTGTGGCCTGGATGTGTGGGTCTTGCAGGCTTTGTGAAGCAGTGAGGTGCTAGTTAAGCCAGGGATGGCGCAGCTCAGTTCAGACCAGCTGCAATGATTTTACCTTCCTTCTTCCCTTGCCCCCTCCAGAGCTCTCCTGCTCTCCTAAAGACCCTTCAGTTAAGACAAAGCTCCCACCCCAGTGTTTGCTCTTCCCACTGTGGAGCCAGGAAGAGAGCAGCCAGGCACGCCTCTCCTAATGGCTGTACAGTGCCCTTCACCCCTGTGTCAGTCAGTAAAGTGGCTGCCAGCTCCATATAGGCAAATAATTGTTTAAAAATAATAATAATAACCCCAGCAGAGCCAGCTGGTGCTTCTCAGTCCTGCCAGGAAAGGCTCACTATGGGGACTCAGACCTAGCCCAGGTGCAAGTGGCATGGTGGCCCCTGACTTGTCCACTGTCTTAGCTCAGCTCTGGTTGGCACATGGACGGGGAGGAGCAGGGTAGCACTGGCAGGGCTTTCGCCCAAAGCAGGAGGTTACAGAGAACATGGAGCCAGGTCCTGCTCAGGGTGCAGGTGGAGCAGGCAAAGGTTGTAACAGGGGCAATCCCAGCAGGCAGTGAGGAGAAGAGACCACAAACAGCACAGATGGAGTCCTAGGTAAGAGAGCAGGTAATCTCTGGAGCTGTGGCCTGGCCTGCCAGGCTGGTCACGGTGTCTCCATCCATGGCTGGAAGCTTTGAAGAGGAGGAGAACTGCATGCGGAACCTTGGCTGTCCTGGGCAGGTGTGGAGCTGCCTTCCACACTTCCTCTTGCTTTGTGCAGAGCCTTTTTAGAGAAAATCCATGGACTGGGCCAGCCAAACCACCCCATTCCCTCCTGTATGCAAGGTCTGCAGCTGTGTTTCATCCCCTGTGAGGAGAACCTGGGTCTCAGAGGAAGAGGCCTGGAGCTGGCAGCAGTGGCAGAGGCTTGCCTGGGCAGACAAGATGCCTTTTTCCGCAGCTGCCTGGATCCACGTGCCTTCCTCCCACCCTGCTTATATGGTGCCGTGGCCCCCCCGCCCCAGGGGGAGGAGGGGCACTTGGTGAGCTGAGATTGTTAAAGTCTTTCCCGATTTTGATTCAGCTCCTCTCCCCCCAGTATGGCCCCACAGTGGGGTGATGGCACCGCCGTCCATGCAGCCACTTGCACGGGCACTGTCCCTCCCAGCCACCCACTGGCAGCCCCTTGTAGTCCCTTGATTAAAACGTCCTAATTCTCTAATCTTGGTGAATTGAGTTTCTTCCTTAAAAGCCGCCTGCGCTCTCCGATCCAGCAGCGTGGTTCTTGTCACGCTGCCAAAGGAGGCTGGGAGCAGCGTCACATGCCGCAAAGTTTTACAAGCCAAGCGAGCTGTCTCGGAAGAGGAACGCGAGAGAGACGGACATACACTCACGCTCAGCCGTGCATGCCGAGAAACCTCCTCTGGGCTCCCTCCGGGTTTATCTGAATGTTTTGTGTTTTTTTTTTTTCTTTTTTTGGAAGAACAAAGACTTTGGGCTCGGTTGGTGTGTTTGTTTTCCAGAGCCGGTGCTGGGGAGGGGGAAAGGAGGCCAGAGGTAGAGGGGGGAGCCAGCAGCTCCAATGTGAGAAAGTCCCAAATTGCCCTGGCCAAGTTGCAAAGACCTTGCCGTGAAACTTGGAAGAGGAAAGACAGGGGAAAAGGAAAAATACATATATATGATGACGTCACTTCGAGCAGGGGTGCCTTTCCTGCTGCCTGTCAGATGTGCTTGAAAAGAAAAGGGCAATAAAACAACAGCCGCCTCTGTCTCCCTTGTTAAACATGGCAGTAATTGGATGTTAATTTCTCTTTGCTCTTCTCGCTGCTCAATTGTGAGGATTCTGCCTTGCTCTCCCCCTCGCGCTTTCTTTCTTTTCTGTTGCAATGCTCTTGGCAGCTCTGAGGGACTCTGGACTGTGTGCTCCCTCCCGTTCATGGACTGGAATAATTCAGGAGCTGGGAGTATTAAAAAGATGAGGCGCAGGGGCGAATGGTTCAGAAACAGGGCGGGCAAGATGGATTTTGAGAGCTACGCTAATCTCCCCGTTTCCCATGCATTGTCCTGCCGATGTGAAGCTATTCTCTTCCCATTTGATTTCTTGCCCCCCTTCCCCTCATGTTGGGTCCAGGCTGCTGGGCAAAAAAATACATGGTCACAAAAAAAAGCATGATTCAATGACGACAAACCCCCAAACCTCCTCCCAGCTCCCCCCCGTCTCAGCGCACTGCATGGAAACAGGCATTTTAGGGAGCCGGAGCAGGAAGTTGTTGTTCTCAGTGTTGCCCAGGTCATCCTTAAAGGGTATGTGTGCAAGAGCGGGCGTGCATGCGTGTCTTGGCCAGCAGCCCCGTGGGCACCCGGCACGACGCGGAAGAGGCGAGTGGGGCGCACGGGTCTGGGGGCGCGCTGGGCCTTGGGGGCAGGATGGGTGGGGGAGTGGAGGGAGGGACGGGAGTGGCGGCAGCAGCAGCAGGGGAAGCAATGTGGGAGTCGAGTCCTACCTGGGATCGGTGCCAACTTCCTGCAAAGGGTTACAGACCCGCAGCTCGGAGAGCCCACCAGAGGCGAGTTGGCTCTTGTCACACGTCCAAGGCAAGATGAAGACAGCGGGAACAGGTACCGCGGAAGCTGAGTGGCCTTGTTTGCCCGCCGACTGGGGTGGCTCAGCCGTTTGTTTTGATTTAAACATGCTGAAGGGAGGCTTTGGCACACCCGGGGGCCTCACCAGCTCTGCGCAAGGCCGATGGGTGCCAAGGGTGGGGTGTACAGGCCGGGGGTGGTTGTGGGGGGGGGCTGGCGCTGCTCACTTGCCTTCTTGCCGTTTGGATTAACATGCAGAAGATGTGCCTGTCACTTTGCTTACTGTCAGTGCCTGCTCAGGGATGGGTGACGGCTTTGTTCGGAGCAGCCGGGGGAGCCGTGCCAAGACGGACTTGGCAGGCGTGCCCAGCCAGGAGGGCGCGGGGACGCAGCCGAGGCAGCCGCAGAGGGCTGGGGCTGCAGGCCCACTGGGGAGCACAGTGGCTGCTCAGCAGTGTGCATCTGCCGCTTGCCCCTCTCCCGCCAGGCTGATGCAGGCAAAATGAAAACGTGTTTTGTTTTGTGTTTTTGGCATCTCCCCAGTAGTGCTACCAACCCGTCTGTCCCCCCTCCCCACTGCCTTACCCGACCCACTGTGACTCCCTTTTTGTAATCAGCACAACCCATGTGCTCAAAGCAGCAAAAAAAGGCACAAAATATCCCCTGCAACCCAAACTACCCACAGTCTGCCCCCCTGAAGGCAACTGCTCCCAAGCTTCCTCTGTAGTGGGTGGGTTGTTTTCTATTTTCTTTTTTTTGCTATTTTATTTTTTTCTCCTGCTCTGGGTCTCTCTCACGTTGGGTGTTCGAGTCCCTGTTCAAGCACCCATTGCCTCCCATCATGCCAAACCTGGGCAGAAGGGCGCCTAGGGCGTAACCTGTGTGGATGTGGGTCGGCGGGTAAGGGAGCTGGCGACGGAGAGCATGAGGCAGGAGGATTGGGTCGGCGGGGGGGGGGGGGGGGGGGAGGAATTATATCCACATCCCCAGGCCTTTTGTTTAACCTGCATCTACATGAAGGAAGGTCTTAGCTTTTTTTTTCATCCTTGTGCCCCTTGGGGCATTTTGAAACCAAACAGGGCAACTTTTCAGGGTGGGCAGTGTCGGCAGCAATTTTTCGGAGTGGCAGGCAAGTGGGTGTGCGGCGCCAAGTGCAGGAATTCCTGCCAGTTTGCCTTTGTGCCAGCCTGGCCTTTGGTGTCTTGTTCGGATGGAGCCTGGCATCCAGGCACCGCCCATTTCTTGGCGTTGAGCTGAGAGGAGAAGGAAAGGGGAGAGAGCGAGCAAGAGAAGAGAGAAAAAAAAAAAAAAAAAGCTGTCTCACTCAAACTGGCCTTTCTCGGAAAAGGATCCTTCCCCGATGATTGTCCGGATAAGCAGAGCTAAATCCAGCAGCCACTCTACAACAAAACCACTCTCTTCCACGGTGCGTCTCTCTTGCTGCCTTGGTACGAAATCGAACCTCACTTTTGATTTGTTTTTGGTTTGGTTTGGTTTGCTTTTGTTTTTTTTTTGGTTGGTGGGTTGGTTGGTTGGTTGGGGTTCTTTTGCCTTTGATTTGAAATAATATTTAATTCCTCCAGTCACTCAGTCGTTTTGTTGTTGCTGTTAACCTGTCTTCTCCCCGAAACCCCTTTCCTTTGAGTCCCCCAGCCCTTGGTGCTAAAACATCTGACTATTAAATCAATCTAGAAAGAGGGATGTATAGCAGACATGCATCCACCTATGGGCAGTGCTTGGAGCAGGACTCGAGGTGTTTTTTCCTGCCACCCTAACCCTACTGCCTGGGACACTGGCATCCCCAAGAGCCACTCAGAGCTGGGTGTGTGTCACGCGAATGCTTTGTGCTTCCAAACCACTGAGGGGGGGAAAAATATGTTGAATCATGTCGGATTTGCAATTCAACATGGCAGCCGCAGCAAACGTGGTAGGAGCCTGTGCACTGAGCCCCAGCAGGCATGGGTGTTTTGTGCTGGCCACACCAGGCAGGCAATTGGCACAGGAAGAAAGAGCCGGGTGGGTGCCCAGGCTGGGGTGGAGGAGAAGATTTTTTTATTTTTTTCTTGTGGGTGGTGAATTAAACCAGGAGTGATCTGGGAATGAGGGAACCCCTGCAATTTGGTTTTGTCAGTGTTAACCGTTTAGCAGCGAGCTCATTTTTTTTCCACTGGCACAGTGCACTGGTCTGGGCGCATGGCCAGGGCAAACCCAGGAGTGGGGTGTGAGGCTCCACTGGCTCCAGCGGGTAAAGATGGATGAAGTAGTGCTCCAGTGTCCTCTGCAGGGAGGCTGTTTGTCATGCAGTGATGGTGGCATTCAGGCTTTGGAGATTGCTTCAGCTGGGCACCCTTGGGAAGGAGCTGCTTGGCAAAGGCACAGGGTGGTTGGAGAGGGCAATTTGCTTGACCACATGCACCCTCACAGGGCTTCATACCTCTCCTTGGTTGCCCAGAAAGGTTCTGCACCGCTGCAGCAAAGCTCTCCAGGTCTGCCTGAGCTTGGGGGCTTGTGCATAGTGACTGTGAATCTGCCCTCTTTCTGTCAAACTTAATTTAGGCCTATTTGGGATGCAACAAAAGCAGCTTGTTTGCAGGTCAGAGTTCCCCTGCCTCCTCCACAGCTGCTACACACTACACAGGTGCTTGGGAGCCATGGAAACCATCCCTCCTCTTTCACCAAATTTTTCCTCCTCCTTCCTTGCTCCTGGTTTCCTCCTTCTCCTCCCTTGTCAAAAAAAAAAAAAAAAAAGCTCTCTTTCAGTAAGTGACACGCAGCTCTACAGCAAAGCCTTTGAACTCAGCTTTGCCTCCATGAGCTGCTGTTTCAGCCATGCTCCAGGGGACATCCCCAAGATTGTCTCAGTTACCGCCCAACACCGCTGGGTGTTGGGTGTCTTGTGGGCCTAGCAGCAATCTTTGTGGCCCTGTGCACTGGGGTTTGGATGTTGGGATGCTTGGGTGCAGTTCTGAAACTTCCCATTCACTTGCCATTTGGCACAGCCATAGTGTGGCTCTAAGGTAAAGCATGCAATGGGCCAGAGCAGATGTAGGAAGATGCTGACAGGGGTTTTGAAAGCAGTTACTGAACACCTTTTGGGGTGAGTGCAGCCCCACAACGCCTCTGCGAGTTGCAGACCAGTGTTGCGGCCCTTGCCTGCAGATCTCATTTGTGAGGCCACTTCTTATGTGTCCGTGGCTCTCATGATGCACAGCAGTTGGTTTGGGAGTTGAAATGCCCACATTGCCATTAGCAGAAGCTCAGGGCAGTCAGTCATTCTTGGGATCTGGCCCCAAAATGTTTCAGGATGCCAACTGCAGTGGAGCTCACTTACACAACAGTTTACATCCAGACCTTTAATGCTAATGAGACAGGAACACTTTTTTGCTCATCAGTACAGCTTTCTCCTTGCATATTATTTACATAAATAGGGGCCGGGGTAGAGGCAGACCTTTCTTTCCTTCTCTTCTCTTTGTTCACAATCTCTATTGCTTCAGTGGGAGTTGCTGGCAGAGGGCTGCTACCAAAAAAAAAAAAAAAAAAAGAAAGAAAATTGCCAAAGCCGATGATGTGACTCCAGTGACTGCAGTGGGCAGCCTTAAAGCAGAGAAAGTCTGAACTCAGGAAGGACACTTCTGATGTGTCCTAAGCAAAACATCTGGCACCTCTGTAAGAGCCATCCAGCCAACGGACGCAGCTGTTTTGTTCCACATGGCTTGCAGAAAAATAGGGCTCAAGCTTCCAGAACATGGCTCAGCAAAAAGGACAAATTCTTGAAACTGGGAGGTGGATCTTTCTGCCACTATTGCCTTTGAATCTGGAGCTTGCTCTCTAGCTCTTCTGGCTTGAGCTCTGTGCCATCTCAGGGGGGAGACCAGGAACTTTTCTGCAAAGCTCAAGCCTCTCTTAGCTTCTATAAACACCCCCCCAGCAGCCATTAGAGCTGCTCTGGATTTTCATTGACATTCCTGAGAGCAGGATCAGGCCTCCAGGTTTGTCAAGTGTGGCTCTGGGAAATTTTCTTTCCTTAAAAGGGCTAGGTTTGGCCAAAGCAGAGTTTGGACTGTGTTTTCCTTTTCTTCTTCTTCTTCTTCCCCTCCTCTTTTTTTTTTTTTTAATTATTTTTCTTAACTTGGAGCAAAACTTGCACAGGTGAAAATTGCCTGATCTGCAGTTGCAGACAGTGCTGTGCTCTGTTTGTGCACAGGCCGGCCCTGTGGGGACTATCATCCCCCAGTTTGCACCATCCATGCAACCCGCTTCACCCCTCCAGTGACCACTTCTGATGAAGAAAAAGGGTGTAAAAGGCAGGGAGACTGAATTAAGTCTTTGTGGACTTCATCCTCAGCCTTTCCACTAATTGCCAGCTTGTTCCAATGGGTCTGTGGGGCACAAGCCTAATGGGATCCCGGTAAAAACACACCCAAGGGAAAGATGCTTCATGCACCATGGGGGAACACGGACTACCCAGAGGTACTCGATGCTGATTCACCCCTGTACCACCCCACATCTGGTCCTTTGAAGAATCAATGTCATTTATCTTCCTTGCTGCAGTTTTTACTCTCTGTCACCTCTTTCATTCCCTATTTTCCCTCCACTTTTTCTGTAGTTCTGGGTTGTTACTGTGGTGTTGCTCATGGCTTCTGTTTCTCTTTGATGTTACTTGGCTGCTGTGAAAGGTGAGGTCTAGGAGGACAAAAAGAGGCATATGGTTGTTTTTGTAGGGCTGCTTACAAGTTGTGTTGTCTGGGTCTGCAGTTGGAAAGATAGTGAGATAGGCAGGGTTTGGCACCGTAAGATCACTCATGAGTTACTGCCGGCTGCAGAACATGTAAGAGAAGAGGCAGTCCAGCAAAGGATATGACCAGCATGCCGCATAAAGTGAGGTTTGTGGAGACTAAGAGGTAAGTATTACATTATTGTGATGATAACAATGAAAAGTCACCCCGTATATAACACCCCATGGTTTGGTGAGGTCTGTACCAGGCAGCAGGGTGGCAGCTTCACGAGCATCTCCCCCAGTCACGCCCAACCGTGCTGTTGTGTACTGTGGCTGCTGCCAGCACATCAGAGTCACCATGCTGCTGGGCAGAGGGACAGAGGAATAGCTCAAGAGAGCTGTCCATACCCTGCAGGGCGACCCCTGCCCATGGGAGACAGGGCAGGAGGTTTCTCCTCACCTGCAAGCACCTGTTGTGCTTCCTCCTTCCTCCTCCTCCTGGCTGAAGGGGTCTGTGCAGCAGCTGTGGCCACATTCAGCTTGGTTGACTGCTCAGCCAGCATTTGTAGGTTATAATTTAAACTTGCAGGATGGCCTGTGCTGATGTTTTTGTGCCAGGTATGGTGACCCGAAGCAGCTCCGCATGGGCAGGGAGGTTCTGGGATCTACACCAAGAATGCATGGAGTGGTTCTCCTTTCCTTCAGTCTTGGCTTGCTCAGCACTGTGCACCAGCTCTGCTGAGAAGAGGTCACAGGAGAACTGTGTGGCATACCTGTGAACAATGCCAGGCTGATTTGCTTGTACTGAGTTTGTCAACAGAAGTCTGAGGGCTAAGAGTGGAGTCACCCACAGCATGCAAGGATAGAGGGTCCCCAAAAGCCCCACTCAGAGCAACAGCTTGGGTTGTAACATTTTTCAAGCAGGCTACACTCCTCATGCACACCACCAAAAATGAAGTCAGGTGCTGATAACAACATGATCAACAGCTTGAATATCTGTGCCTCTGCTCCCAGGGTTCCTGTTTGTGGGAGAAGGATTGAGTTGAGGCCCTGAGACCTGACTGACCCACAGGGAGGACACCTGAGACCATCCCTGCAGCTGTGCTGCCTTGGGAGCATGCCAGTGTGGTTGAAGAGAGCTGGGATGAATGCAGAGGGACAAAGATAAAGGGGCCAAGGAGGTTTTTACTCCTTTCTTCAAGGTGGTGCTGCTAAGCTAAGCAGGCTATGAAACCTGACCACTCAAGATGCTTCAATCCCACAGAAATAAGATTGCAGTTAAATTCTCCAACATCATCACCCAGTTCAGTCTGACAAGTCATCAGACAGCCTGCTAGGGGATTACTTCTGATGTTTTAAGTCTACTAAAACACCTTTATTCCCTGGCTTCACTGGATATGTGCCATTCACACACTGGACATCACCTCAGAAGTGGCTGCATCTCAGTGGAGGACATGGTGGCATATAATGTACTGGTCCCCAACACAATCTTTGTTGCACAGCTTGCTCTTGTTTGACCTGAATTCTTCCCTGCTCTTCAAAGAGGCAGTGGAGGAAGAGTCCTGCAATGAGCTCCCCAAGTAGAGAAACGTAAGGCTGGCTATGCCGGTGCTGACAGCCAGGATCAGCCCCTGGCCTGGGCCTGGATCCAGCCACAGGAGCACTGTGGGAGTTCCCATCTGGATGTCAGCTTTGCAGTCTGGGCCTAGGGGATTAGCTGAGATGTGGTTTCCAGAGCAGAGGAAAAGGGCTAATGAACAGAGATATGTTAAAGAAGCAGGTAAAAGCTTTCTGTCCTTCAGGGCTGAAGAGGAAATCCTGCAGCGGGTCAATCTGGATACAATTAGTGTCCATTTCTCCCTGTGTAATCAACCCATCTGTCTATCCCTGTGCATCAGCAGTGCACACCCCACTGCAGGCAGATGCCTCCCAGGCACTGTTGTTATCTGCATTTGCCATGGATGCTCCAGGTAGCCCAAGGACAAGGCTCACTCTGAGCCATGGATCCAACAACTGCACCTGTTCCCTCTGCCCTCCAGGCTCAGCAGGAGCTCTGGGAGAGCTGTGGACAACAAACCAGCTGCGATCACTGCAAATGGGAGGATCAAGCACAGGAGAAGGCTCTCCAAGAGGATGGTGGGTGGGTGTCTTCTCCAAAGTGCTTTACACTTTCTGGAGTGATCTTTGTAATGTACTGATAACTTCAGTTTTCCAGACACTGCCTACTCCCCTGAGCTCAACCTTATTGTAAGCAGGTAACGGTAGATTATGTTCAGGTGCCACACTGAGCTTGTAAAGTTGTGTTCATCACATGGGATCCTGAGTACTGGTTCAGGTGTCCGTGGTTCCGGTGTCCTGTATACTCAAACTGTATGAACTTGAACTTACATTAGCTCTTGCTTCTGTCGCATTTTGTCATCAGAGTGTCTTGAGGGATCAATCCACTGTACTAAGTGCTGTCCACACAGAAAATAAAGATGGTCCCAACCTGAAGCAGCTTACACAGTCAGCTCACATCTCTCCCGTGTATTAAGTGATACAGGCACCTAAACTTCTGCCACTTGCACAGAGAGACAAAACATCTTTACCAGCCAGAAACAATCTGAAGTATGCATCACAGGATTAAACATCTAATTTGCTTTCAAGGGGCACTTGTTGCTTAACTTCTAAATGCAACCTATTGTCATCCTCTATTATATTGTCCAGGATTGCAATTTGGGTCCTAAATCTTCTGATTTTTATTTGTTTTCCAATGTACTGATTTACCAATAAGGAATAATGGAAAAGCAAAAGAAAACAGCAGCACTTGTTTGCATAGGCCCTAAATTGTTCTGTGTTGTGCTGCTACTCAAACAGAAACAATAAATCCTACTCCCTGGACAGAGAGGGGGTTTGGGGTGGTGGCTGAGTAAAAACAAGGCCAGGGAAGATAAACAACCAGAAAAATACTGCTTCTAGGAAATAGCAATTGAGGATGGCCAATCAACTGATGGGTCAAAGCCAACACAACACCATCAATTAGCAAAGGCATACTGATATTATTTCTCCAAGGCATTTTTGCATCAATAAAGAGGAAAGAGAAATGGATTTGTGTTACAGTATCTGTGGTCAAACTTGGCTGCAATTAGGAATCTGTATAGTTTCTGTGTTGGAAAAGGGGAGTTCTGTAAAGAACTCTATAGAAAATATGTCCATGGTTCCAGAAGGGCTCTGCCAAATGGGTGCTGAAGATCTGTCTGTTGGTGTCATTGTCAGAACTGCTGGAGGTGGGAACATTTGCTAATACTCCTTATTTTAGAGGGCCAGCTTTCAGCAACAGTTCATTTCTGAAAATGCAGCTCTGAAAACTCAGCCCTCAAGGCTGTGTGTGACACTGCCTTGTGTTCTCTTTGCCAGATGGAAAGGAACACAGCTAAACTTACAAAGTTTCAGAGCTTGCAGAATGATGTGGAAAGAACTTAATCTCAGATTTGCAAATCAAACTTGACCTCAGTTCCTTGAGCAATCAAAACTGTCACAATTTCTTTTCCATCCAGCCCACACAGGATGGCCTGGAGGGAGTCTCACTCAAAATGGGTAACTTTTGGCATCCTGATGAAGTGCAGAGTCTAAATGGATTGCTGTGTTCATATCTAAGGAAGGCAAACAACCTCCATCAGCACCAGTGGTTACATCTTTGTTAGGAACTTTCCAAACTAGGTTACAGCCTCTGTTGTGGGATTCAACTTCAATGTTCAGTTGCCTCAACAGACACAGAAGGTGCTTGAAGATACTTAAAATGGTCTTTGGATGAGCTCAGGACTGGCCAACATACTAAATGGTTTGGTTTGTGGGATCACAGAAATCATAGAATCATTAAGGTTGGAAAAGACCTTCAAGATCATCTGGTCCAACTATCACCCTACTACCAATGTCACCCACTAAACCGTGCACCAGGTCCAACCTTTCCTTGAACGCCCCCAGGGACAGTGATTCCTCCACCTCCCTGAGCAACCCATTCCAATGCCTGACTACTCTTTCTGAGAAGAAATGCCTTCTAAATTCCAAACTGAACCTCCCCTGGTGCAACTTGAGACCATTCCCTCTAGTCCTATTGCTAGTTACATCTGAGAAGAGGTCAACCCCCAGCTCCCCACAACTTCCTTTCAGGTAGTTGTAGAGAGCAATAAGCTCTCTACATAGAGATAATGACGAGCAGCTGATTTCCACAGCTTTACAACATGGTAGGGAAAAAAGGAAAAACAAAACAAAACAACAACAACAAAACAGAGCTAAAGTACAAAGAGTTCTTTGGATTGCAAGACCCATGGCAGTATCACAGTTCCTGTCTCAAGAGCCCCAGTTACAAACAGAAATTGGCAGTCTTTTTCTCCCTACCCAGGTCTGATCCAAAGACAGACAGCATTCTTTGGTCTGTCTACCACCCAATGACCCTCCTGGGCAGCAAGTAAACATGCATTGAAGAATGAGCACCATCTCCTGCATTCAGTGATTATTTTCCTGAGGAAGAGAGTCTCCTGGGGCCTGAGTGTGGTCCCACATGACTTACCAGTGATGTGCTCCTGGTTTTTGACCAGCCTTTGCCCAGGTAGTAAACCCTTAATAACACTGAAAGAATGAACAGCAATGTCAAGCATGTTAATGGCATTCACGCCCCCCCCTCTCCTAATAGAAAACAACGTCCCAATTCTCTCAGTAGCTCACATCCACAAAACCTATGCATTCATGATCTCCTTCCCTTGCTTACATGGTCAGATTACCCTCCTCTTTCCCCATGCTAATAAGCCTCCAAAAACCAAGTGAGCACACCCTCTTGTTTACTCTTAATTTCTTATTCCCATCTCTCACTCCTTGTACACCCATTTGACTAAGTTATATTGAATAAGCAACAAGTGCTGAAGAGTTATGCGCAGTTTTTTGGAGGCTATAAATGTCTTCAATAATCCCAGTCCCATTGCATGTCTATAATCCACTCTCTCCAGCTCTGGACCACCAGGAGGGTGCTGCATAGCAGATCTAGCCTTGTTATTGGGAAAGGAGCACATCACATTATTTACACTATTTACTGTCCAGGGAAGTTCAGGAGTTTGACATTATTGCGTTGGTTTCCGTTCTCCTGCCCTGTTCCCTTTGGGAGCTTTATCAGAGAACAAGCCCCATGGCGCTGGCTATGGTGGGACTGGAGCCTGCTGGAAAGGAGGTGCCCACCAGGCCTAGGAACTTTGCGTAAATCCTTTCAGGACAGGCAATTTGACCTCAAGTGGCTTGGGTGAGCTCAAAGTCCCAACCCACGTCTGTCCTGCCACGTTGGTCTTGCTACAGGGCTGGACAGGGCCGCTCAGTCTGCAGCAGGAGGCAGGCAGGACGCAACCAGGCATCCTTGCCAAGTGTTGCAGTTCCTGTTGAATCCACACCCTCCCCTTTCCCTCCCTCTCCCCTCCCCGTCCTTCCCGGCCTGCGTCTCCCCTCCCTTCCCTTCTCCCTCCCATTCCCAGCAAACAAAATGGCTGCTGCAGGGCCATTTTGTTTTCTGCCTGGAAGGGGGAAGCAAGAACACTGGGACTTGGCTCTTTTTTGGAGGCTGCAGCCATGTTAGAACCCAACTCTCCCTTCTCGACGTGGCACCGGCTGTAGCGGGGGAAAAAAAGGACCTTCTGGAATGAGACCAAAGTCAGAGACAGAGAGTGGGTAGTTTTGGCATATGTTGAGCACTGAAAATGCCTGGAATTGCCAAATTGAGCTTTTGTACTAGCAGAGTAAGGCTACTCGGTGCATGCAGAGTCGTGGGGCTGCACGGTATAGCTGGATGGAAAGGTTTGTTCACTATATTCAATAAAACAGCCCTCCTTTCTTGTGTATTTATAAAGTACCAGTGAGCACTGTTGTCTAATTTGTTTTTGGACGGGCGGATGGTTTTACACATCGGCTTGGTATGATTAGAGCCAGTCATTGCCGGACAGTAGCATTTTAACCTGTTGTGTGTCCTCTTGTTTTTGGTGAATACAGGGTTTGACCATTGATCTGGCAGTGCCTGAATTTAGCTAACGGGATCTGGAGGATTTTTCTAGGTATTTTTGTTTTGTTTCCTGCCTTAAAAGCTTTCATCTTGGGAATAAAAATATTAATTTAAATATTAAAAGAAATAGATGCTCCTGGCTTTTTAAGCACTTGCTTTTCTTGCCTGGATCATGCAATGCTATGATAACAAGCTGTTTACTGCACCACTGTCTGCACGCATTAAGGTGTGGTACACATCAGATACACGATGAACAGTAAGGTGCCTTGAAAGTTTAAGGGAACTTGGTGGCATTACCATACAATGTTGCACAGAAACATGGCAAAAATATCAGAACATGTGCCAAAGAAAAGTTTTTTTGTTTGTTTGTTTGTTTTTTACTTTAAGTGATTCTGCATTACCCTCAGTAGCTAGGATATCTTCTCAGTTAGTAGTCATGACTCTTTGTTCCCGGACACTTGGAAAAACAGCTTTCTGTCCGGTGGCATAGGGGGATTGGGCTTTGATAATGTGTCAGTGGGGTGATAGTCTCACTTTTCCTGGAGGGACTGCTCAGACATCTGGAGAAATGCAGAGAGAAGCTGGGAAAGAGAACAGAAAGTTGGGAATTGCTGTTCTTAGATAGAAAAGGTATTTGTCGCCATATCTGCTTGGCTTTTCTTTTACAAAAGGACAGTGCAGGCAGTTGCACTGGAAACAGTGGTCTCAGAGCTGGTGCTGTGTGTGTGGACACTGGGCAGGTGGTTTGTGTAGCAAATTAAATATTTTGGTCAAAATATATGTTAGGGGTGGACATTACCTTTGTACCTTTTGTGAGCAGTTTTTGAAGTGAAAATCATGAAGGAAAGCAGTATGGATGGAAGAGTTTATAGAATATTACAGGAAGATATTACATTATCTTCTTTGTTTAGATTTTTGGGTTTTCCTATAGACTTGAATACAGAGCAGTTAAAAAATAAACATTTTTTTCTCTTATATCTCTTGATTTTAATTATTTTTAAGAAATCATGAAACATCAATAACATTTGTTTTTAATTTTATGACAAAAAATGTGTTTTTTTTTTTCTTTCAGGAAAGTATTGCTTATAGGCTAATTGACAATGAAAATATATTTACGTTTAGAAAAAGTATTACCTTTGTGGCCAACTCTAATAATGGATTTATAAAGGGTTAATAAAACATAAATAGTGTAACAAGCATGTTACAGATGCATATATTGTAGATAACAATACTGCATTGATTAATGATGATCCAGAAATTTAGAATCATCTGATAGGAATTGAGACAAGCCCTAGCACGAGTAGGTATTCATTAATTGTTAATTGTTTAATAATTCTTTATAAACAAATGCTGCAACATTGATATGAAATGCTATCTACATCATTAAAACAGCACGGAGAAAAAGCATTACTGAAACATGGGGTTGCTGAAAGAATTTTAAATATTTTTGCTTCCATTTCCCTTTTCCACTGTGCTTATTTATAGCACCTTTGATTAACTCTTCTGCAGAGTGGTGTTTTACAATCAACTCCAGGGTCAGGTGTCTGAGCAGTTGGATTGTCTTGCTTTTCTGACAGGTCGACATGGTTTGTGTGATGTTAAAATAAACTTGTCAGTATGGCTAGTTCAGCAAGTGTATTTTTTGCCTTCTGGTGGCACTGAGTGCTTCAAGAGATTTTTCTGGACCACTGCTGCTTTGCCTATTCCTTGCTGCTGGCAGTGTGGGTGCATGCTCCAGGGCAGTGTTTCCATCCAGCCCAGAGCAAATCCAAATACATTTACAGCAATATTGTGTCTAAAGCAAGCGAACAAGGCAAAAGAACTGGTGCAGGCACACAGCATTGCTGCATTCCAGCAACATTAGGGAGCTAGTGAAAACTTTCCCCAGCTTCTTTTTTTTTTTCTTTTTTCTTTTTTTTTTTCTTTTTCTTTTTGTCCACTTGCTTTTCATTTTCCCACCCTGGCAAGGTGGCAAGGCAAGGACATGAAGTTACTACAGGCTTCCCCACTGGCAAAGCTACGGAAAGAAAATGGCTGACAGTCAGCCATTTTGTGTCAGTGCAGGCAGCTGGCTTAATGTAGGTTTTGTGTTCATCAGGGCTGGTTCTGCCCCAGTTCATCTGTGACTCCAAGAGGCTGAAAAGGCTTTCAGAGCTTCAGGGCCATGATTTCCCACTGGGAAGTCCTGCCTGTCCCCGGCACATTTTGGCACCAAAGTACTGGACTGCATCTATACAAAGGCTGAAAGCAGCGTCTGCTTTTAAAGGAGTGACTTTGTTCTTTCATGGTTTCCTCCCCCTTCCTCCATTTTATTCAGTTCTCCTTAATAAGCCAGATCAGCACCTCAACGCTTCAGAGCTGTTCCAGCTACTTTCCGAGGCTCTGAGGCAAGCTCCATTCCTATCCATGCTATCAGTATTTTAAAGGCAGAGTTGGCCCTGCTCAGGCATCGTTTTTCTGCAGATGGACCAAAAGCTGGGGGATGCCAGCATGAGTTGTCTCCTGGGGGTCTGATCAGCTAGTTCATCATGAGCCCAGGTAACTGAAAAGCAGTGGTTTAGGTCGCCTCTCCCTCCCAGAAATTAGTAGGAAAGCTGGACGGGAGATGCCAATTTTTTTTCCAGCGTAAAGGATCTTGCTGTGAAGAAATATATTAATCCTTTACCTGCCAATTTCCCCTCACCCCTCCAAAGACACCTAGACAGCAGGACCATGCCGTGGCATACTCTGAGCATGGGGATGTTCTTGCAGTCTTTCTCAGAAGCTGACTGAGCTTTTTCCAAAAAAAAAAAAAAAAGAATTTGGCTAATTTTTAAGAACTCATGTGGATCTGGAAGGGGAAAACAGTGGTACCACTCCCTTAAACTTTGTGCACAGAAAATGGTATTTTTCAAAGTGGCGCAGCTCTTCACAGTAAAGTATCTAAAAATCTTCAGAAACTCTGGGCTTAAATAACTAAGAACTTAGTGAGTGGCTTAGGGTTATGGGCCCCTGACTCTTACAGACCCTTTTGGCTATTCTATGCAGAATTTTACATAGCTGCATCACATTTAGGCACTTGTACATCTAATGCAGCAGTGTGCTGGAAGGGAAGTCTTCATGTCTGGAAACCAGGGCAGAACTTGAACACAGTTCACTTTGGTGACTGCCCTGGGATTTTGCTGAGAATCTCAGCAGAAAGAGTTTGCACAAATCTTATGGCTGTATGCATATATGCATATGCATATATTGATATGCCTCTTTGTGAAATCCCAGCAGGTCTCACAAAGCTTGTGAGCATTCATTTCTATTTTACTGAGCTTTTTTCCAGTATGTGTGTAGTATTCTCTCTCCCAGGATCTGTGATTCTCCTGCAAATATTAGAATGGAGCACGACTTTTTCTATCTCTGTGAAATACTGTTGGTAGAGGTGGATATCAACCTATCCTGTCCTGGTTAGGCCAGCCCAGGCAAGCCATCTCTGTGGCAGTGTGACCAGAGACTAGAGCAGGACTTGACAATGACGGTTCCAGTATCAGCTTTCGTATGGACTTGCTGTGTGATCTTTGGCAAATTTGGTCACCTCTCTGTTTCTTCTTTCCCCATCTTTGGACTTCATGATTTAAACCATAAGTAATCCAGGAGAGGGGCTAGCTAGCCTTGCAACTTGTATAGCAGCTTGAACAATCAAGTGTGACAGCGATACAAAGGCTGGGATAGTCATACTGATCCCTACTGACCATAGCACTTCTAAATCTTCCTGTTTGACTGCTTTCCTCATGAGTCCTGGCAAGATCAGGATTGTAGTGTCAGCAGCTCAGTATTCCCAAAACCTGTACTCATTAAGACAATTATCATAATTAAATCTCCTGTTTTCAGGATTGCTTGTATAAGTCAGAAGGGATTTTTTTTTCCTCTCTATGTATAATTAGATCTATGTAAACTAGGAGTTACTTACTTAATGTAATTTCCCATCCACAGTTTGATATTGGCCCGAACTCCTATTCCCTGCAATGGTACCAAAAGTGACCTTTTAAATGCATGGCCTATACAACAAGTTTATATGTTTAAAATAATACAAAACACCAGAATGGGAATCAGGAAATGATTGTTTCTCTAATTCACTTGTTAAGGGCCTCATGGGAGAAGGTGAGCATCCTTTGCAATGGGCATTACCTGATGTGATCATCTGGGGCCATTCACCTCTTCAGTACTCAACCACTGCAACAACTTATGGCTTTCTTGCCACCACAATCCCTCTGGTTGCTGTCTGTGGCACTAGCTTAATCTTTGAGAAGCTGAAACACTTTAGAATAGAAAAATCTCAATTTGGAAGGATACCCGCAAGGATCAAGTCCAACTGCTAAACTTCTGACTTTAATCTAAACTAATACCCCTGTTCCTGATTGTAACTGCTATGAAGCTCTGACTGGTGTTGCATGCACTAAAGAGGCTTATTTAACCTTGGTGCATCGCTTGCTATGCCAATAAAACTGGAAGAATAATATTTCCCATCAGAAGGCTATTTGGGATTCAAAGTACTTGGCACTGTGGATGGGCTGGGTACTTAAATGCTATACGAATCAGTCCTGCAACACTGGTTTTCTGACATTACTTATATCTAATCATACTAGGAGAGGCCTGGCAAGGCTGAATTTGTCAAAAGAAATTAAGGGAAGTACCTGGACTGTGTTGACTGCCAGTGAGAATGACTTCTGGACATCTCTGCAAAGGAACAGGGGCACTTTACAAGCATCACTGCAGAAATATCCTTGTACCTACTCATCCTAAACTCTCACCTTAAGAATTCCGTCTAAAACAGACCTTTCAGAATCTCACTCATTTGGGCTATTGCCTGTTAGCTGTGGAAGCACAAAGCACAGCCTTCGTCCTTTTAAAAACTTCTGCCTTAGCCCCAGCATATCCCACCGCAGCAGTTAGCAGATGTTCAGGGAGGCTGGGGACCCCTCTTGCCTCAAGGTGCTGAGTTCCCATGGGAAGTCCTCCTTTGGGTCTCTGCTGTGCTGCACATGCAACCCCTTTATTGTGCTACTGATGGCTTCCTTTTTGTTATATCGTTCTTTAATATTTTAGGGGAACTCTTTCTCATTTCAAGAGGAACCTCAAATGATTCTTTTAAGTGGCCAACTTAATACCTTGCATCTGTGTTTAGGTGTACAAAGAATGAAAAATTCTCAGAAGGTGAGACAAGGGCTTGGGGAGAAGCCAGTCTGTCTCAGATCCATGCTAATATTGACTGGCTGTGCTATAGCATTAAAGGGACACCAAGCCTGCTGTACTCGTTTGTTTAGGAAATGAGATCTGCCTTAATCTACTCAATACCATTACATTTGCAGCCTAAAAGCTTCCTTGTACTCATTTATTTCTGATCTGCTCAGTTCCCTGGAGTGCACAGCAGCTAAATTAATGAATTATTTTATATGGTCTGTCAGGTTTGTTCTAGATATGCTTTGTGTTCAAGAGGTGAGGTCAGCCTGCCTGCATGTTATTTGGCATTACTGCAGTTTCAGGAGGCTTTACTAACTACATGCATGGCCCTGGGTTCAAAGGGTAGGGCTGCTGCTTCCATAAGGACATGGGTGCATAAAATTTGCAGCCAGCGTGATTGCCAAGGATACGTTATAGTCAAAGTGGACAGAAAGGGGTTTAAAGGAGGAAAGAGAGCTACAGGGCAAAGTTGGGTATGAGACTCAGTTCCCCTAACATCATAAAGTCTGATGAATTTTCATGCATTTCTCTTTACAGGAGCCACAGAGCAGCCAATTCCTGGATAATGGTCATCTCATTGCCTTAGATCACCATGGTCCCAAGCTGTCCTTGAGGCTGAGGTAGTAGATTGAATAGTTGTGGAGTCCTATCCTCCCTTTGAGCTAACTATACAATCTACTGTCTTTCCTAAGGAGACAGTCAGGTCTTCAGTTCTCATCATCTACTTCAACACCAAGCATGGAGACGGATGGTGCAAGTAATCCTATTCTTACAGAAAGCCAGTAATGTGGCTGTGAATCACACAAGACCTCTGTACTGCTCTGTGGAGGTGAGGTAGTAGGTTGTATAGTTTGGTGGGAGGGATTTTATCCCATTTCAGGTGATAACTATACAGTCTATTGCCTTCCTTAAAGAGCAGCAAAACCATTGGAGAACTGGCTCAGCCACAGAGGTCCAGAGGCATCATTTCTTTCCGTTGAGGATCCAAACCCAGAGCAGGGCATTGCTGACCAACTCAAGGGGTTTTTTCTTACAGCATCCAGGATTGCATTATTCCAGGGACTGCTCCATGCTTAAATCATATGAACAGGGAGCCACTATATATTTAAAAAAAAAAATGTGTCCCTCTGTTTAATGGGTGCAAGACAAACAAGGAATGAGCTGGTGCCTCAGCTCCTGGTGTTCGGTTCTATCCCTCCCCACCCCCACCCCCTTTTATTTTTCTGGAGATGAGCTCAAGTTGTGAAGGGTTTAAGTGTGTTGTTCTTTCCGGTCTATTCTCAAGTGTGGAGGGAAGTGTATTTGTACTTTTTGGTACAAAGAGGATAGATCTGTACTTGTGATTTAAGTTTGTTGAACTCAGTTCTGAAGTTTGGATTAAGAACTAGAGCCAAGAGTAAGTTTAGCCTGTGGACTCAAAGCCCCGCGAGCTGATAGATTTTGGCTGGTTGGCCTCTGCTCAGTAAGTGCATTCAGGTTTTGGACAAGTTCCCAGCTCTACCCTGTTGTAAAGTTAAAGGGTATTTCTTTCGAATTCGATAATCTATATCAGCTGAACTCACTGATATGCAAACCCTAGCGAGGAGATTAGGGCTCGTGTATTTACCTAGAATAAGCCAGCAATTTATACTAACACCCTGTCCTAGATGGGAGACAGGTGAAGAAGAGATGTGAGGCGAAGGCAGCAAGTCTAACACTTCTGGGTTCTCCCAGGTAGGAAGCACTGACATCTGACACTAGACAAATGAGAAGACAGCACACTACAGAGCTCTAGCACTTGACAACAGACAGAGAAGAGGTTTTTCCCTTTCCAAGAAGCAGTTGGAACTATCCCTCTGCCATATTCCAGAGTAAATAGGACCAAGATCATGAGTGGGACTGTAATATGATCAGGGCTACACCAGTTCTTCAAGACTGAGGGATGTCCCAGGAGATTATCACGGGCAACACGCTGTCAGGGAAATGTGAGATCTGAGACACTGGGGAGCAAGGGCAAACTGAGGACACCTTTGCAGATGAAGTGGGAGAATAAGAGATGCAAAAAGACGTTAGAGCCCTCAAATTTCAGCCTGGAAGCGAGAGATAGGGAGAATGAGACCTGTCTGCTTGGGCTATGGGACTCCCAGAAGTGAAGCAGTTTGTTTAAGGCTCTTCTGCTTCTTGGGATGGGGTGTAGCTGCAGTAAGGCTAAGATGTGATTTTTGCAGGCTGGGCAACAGCTGGTGGGTGGGGATGCTGCAGTGTCTAGCATCAGAGGAATGCAGCCCTCTCTCCATAAATCTGGCTTTTCAGCTGTCCTGGGGACCTGCCACACAAAACTACAGCTTGCTCCTCTTCTACACATTATTATCCTCTAGCTGCTTGCTAAGGGGCAGGCCTTTTCTACCCCCAAGATTGCTCAGAAGGTACCAAAGAAGAATAGAGCAGCACATCAACTTAAATATTTAAGAGGTATCCCCTAGAGAAGAATTAATCCTTTGTGTCCCAAATTGAATCAGTTCAGCTCCATCCATTGCATTGATGTTAATGTGGAGAATCTTAAGCAGCAAGGTGGAAGCCACCTTCTTAAGGTGGAAGCCAAGAATAAAATATTATTACTAGGGATACTCTCTTGTAAAAATAAACTTGTTTTGACTTTTTTTAAAAAAAAAAAAAAATACTTTTTACCGCCTTGAAATGAGCACAGCTGATGAACTGTGACTAGGGCTGGCCAGCGCTCCTGACTGTGTGTTCCCAACCAAATTCTCCATGTGACTGAACCCCTGAGCAGGAAGGGGAAACCACAGCCAGGACATTATAAGGGTGTGGGGCAGATGGGATTGGCCATGCAGCTGAGACCGTAGGTCTTTCTGTCAGTGCTCTCTAGCTGAATCCCACTGCAAAGCTCCGGGGCTGTAGCTCGGCTCCTCTCTGCTTTGGACAGCCATTGTTATAAGCACATTTGTAAATCTGATACAGATTTCCAGATATACCAATTATCCATAAACTGAGGTCCCCACCACGCTAGCAGGGCAGTGGCCATTTCATAGCTGGTGTCATGGCCCGTACTGTAAATTCCCGAGGACAGCACATATGCTGCCACCCACCCTTCCGATTCACCATCTTCAGGGGAGCTTCAGGAGCTAAATCCAGATGACCTTCTCTCCCCCAGCCTGCAGTGAGCACATCCACCTCCCCACTGGAACACAGGTCCTGGGGCTTCAGGGAAATGTGCAGGTGGGGTTCATGCAGCAGCCAGGTCTTGTAAACACCACAAATCCCCTGATTTCAACCCAACTGGCCAAAACTGATGGTTAAATGCCTTAAAGCGTGCTGAGACGCTATGTCAGTGAGCTCAGAGCCTGTGGGATGGAAAATTGTGGTGCTGTGTTGCCATGGTGATGGGCCCCCATGGCACAGGAATTTGTTTCCTGCCACCTCATAGCCTGCTGCCATGTAGCCCATGCTCAGACAAACATCAAAACCATCAACCCAGTGTCATGGGGCATCCTTCAGGGGTGTTGTGAGGGGATGATGGCAAATTGTCCATAAACAGGGCCTGGCCACCCTCAGCAGGCTCCACTATGGCCTGGTAGCTGCTGTTTTCCTTCAGTTGTCATGGCAAATGCCATCTGCTACCCTAAAATACCTACATTTTTCCCCAAGGACTTTGGTCACATGGGGAGGCCAGACAGCAAGAACATGAAGCACAGTCCTTTTCTAGCATGGTCCTCTTCACCACTGAAAGGATCGCCATATACAAACCTGCCACTTCTGCCACACACAACTGTGGGACTGCCAAGCACCGGCAGTATCTTTGACAGGTGCTTGGCTCCTTCCCCCCCTACCCTGGAATCTCCCACCAATTCACCTCAATGCCAGAGCATCCTTCATATCAACCCCAGAAATGGGGTGGAAATGTGGCAAAAGTCTCCCTTGAATGTTTTGCATCTTTCTGGTATACCCCACCATAACCCTGGCCCACCTTTACCATATAGACACCTTCTCTCCTTCCCTAAATCCTCCTAATTTGGGATTAAACCAAACCACTCCAAATCCCCTTGCTGGCAGGTCTCAGTCAGGGAACATGGGGAAAAAGAAAGGGAATTTTCTTCTGTTTTTTGAATTTTCTGTTAGAAATAACTCTGTAAATAGGTCTTTGCACAATTGCATGATTACAGAAGTCAAAACCTTAACGAAAACGAAACAGTTTACAGAAATCAGCAGCCTCAAAACCATGATAAAATACTTAAATTGTAGAATTATTTACATAGGCTCATGCCAGTGCTATTGCCAGCAGCACTATTATGTCCAGTTCCATAATGGATCCCAAGGCTGGGGATGGTGAAGTACCCAGCTTTGCAAAAAAACACAGGTGTTGACCCAATATCTTGATTTTTGCTGGAAAGAGGAATGCTTTTCTGCTCTTTTAATTGTTTGTTGGGAATTAATGCTGCACTGTCCTTTACCCAAATGGAAAAACAGTTACAGGCCTGAAATGCTCTGTCTCTGCCTTACCCTTTGTGAGGCTGCAGCCCCTTACAGCAGGTGAACAGCAGCTGCTCTGGCTGTAGTTCTATCATTGGTCTAGTGACCATCCAGACCCAGGCTGGATTTTTTTTCTCCCAGAAGCAGCTCCACAGCAGCTTGCAAAAGCTCAGCCTGCAACAAGACTATGTGAAAACCATGGCACCTGAGCAGGAAGCTATTTTTAATCTGATTCTTAACTATATCTGATGCTTCTGATTAAATTGAGCACTAGACTCTCCAGAGGGCTGTGCAGTGAAGTTGAAACTGCTCAGTTGTCCGTGGTGACTCTCCCACTGCCATCTGCTGGCCACCGTTCAGCAGGGCTAATGGTGACCATGATCTAAAAACAGCCCACAGGCAGCTGGTATCCTGTAAGGGATCTGGTGCTGCTGGGCTCCTGAACCAGGACTGCAGGAAGAGGTGAAACACAGAACCGCAGGGCAGCCTTGCCAGGCAAGGCAGGGGTGCAAGAATAGGGGAAAGCAAAAAGCAAAGGTCCAGTGCCACCATTGCTCCTGTGCAGCAGGTTTACTCCTCACAATAAGAACTCCATTCTTCGCACGCTCTTTGTGGCTGGGTGATGTTCTGCAGTGAAAACACTGCAGAAATGCAGAGTCTGGGGAAAAAGCAGGGGAGGACACTTGCATTTAACTTTTTTCTTTACTGCAAAGATGAAACAGTGTGTGTGGGTGGGAAGAAGCTGACTGTTGGGCCTCTCTAAATGCAGAACCAGAAGCACTCTAGCCCTAGGCTTTTGGTTTTTATTTGTTTGTTTGTTTGTTTTTCTCTGAGCGCTCTTCCTCTTTTTTTCCTTGCTCAAAAATTTGGGGACAAATTTTTTTTCTCTGCACTCATCTGGGAGCTAGGGGAATATTTCCTACATCATGCTAAATCTCCTCCTTCTGCTGCTTTTACCAAGGCTTAAAAACATAAAATTGCAACTTTACAGACACCAGCACCCAGATGCTTTAGGAAAGTCAAGAAAACGTTCAGCACTCCACAGGAGCTACACTGTCTTTTAGCAATTCTACTTAAACACACAAGCAAGATTGTTTTATAGATATAAGCTGGTCTTGGATACCCCAGAAAGACAGTGCAGACTTTCAGAACAAGATTTATTCAGTGCATGCTCTGGGGATGCACAGGACACAGCATCCTGGGGGGATAGACAAATATTGGACTTAAGGTCTTTCTCCACCTCATCTATTTACGAAACCAAATGATGCAACAACCAGAGAAGGGACTGGATCTTCTAGTCCCTTCTGCTGGTCTGCAAAACTTGTCACTTATTTAACCCACCTTACTGGGAATCTTCAGGTGAACAGAGCAGAAACATGGAGGGCTAAAACACGCAGCGCTCCGGAGAATGAATACCATCCTGCAACAAGGCCTGGAACCATTGGACCTCTAACATCATCCAATTGGCTCTCTCAAGCTGAAATTGTACCAGCACACCTGATTATTTTTTTTTCTTCTGGACCAGGTTCCACCACCCACAAAATATATGTTAGCTGGGATCTGTATCTATTTTCAAATACATCGTACACTTAAGTTATGCAAAGAAGGAAGCCATGCAGAAGAAAGCTGTATGAAGAAGCCAATAACTCCTCTCTAGAGCTGAAGGTTTGTCTTCTGTGCAGGCACATGCGTAAAATAAAGCCATGCCAATGGAGTAACTGTGGAATGGGTACATGAAGTGAGGAAGAAAGCAAAGGTTGCAGATGTGAGAAGGAGAAAGGAGTACATATAGGTACTGGCCATAACTATACCAGAAGCAGAAAGGAAATATAAATCCTCTTCTGTAGAAAAAAAAAAATGCCACTCTTTTGGAAAAGGAAGGAAGAGGTGATAAGTCCAAAATTGAGACAAACAGGCACATCGAGAGGAGAAAAGAGCATTTTTGTTAGAAACTCTTTCTGGTAGGCAGACACCATCAACCATGTGTTGTCTACAGCCTAAACACCAAAGCCAACAACCATGTCTCATTGCCATTCTGGTTTCCAAGGCATTCTGCTTTCCCTGGAGACACAGTGCGGCAGGACCTGCCAGCTGCACAGGGGGATGAGACACCTTATCATTTCCTGTTTGGAAACAGACCAGAAGCCCAGGCTTTCTGGGAAGAAAGGAGAAGCATTGGTGTCCAAGTTCACAGGCGTTATGGCAGACACCCTCCTGCCCTTGGGCCTCCTCAGAAGGGGACTGAGGGACATGGGATGGACAGTTGCCCTTGGTACATCAGAACCAGTCAGTGTAAGAAGAGAGTGTGTCAACCTGAACTGTCCACGGCGTCTCCCAAGTCTACCAGGGTTGTGGGACAACCAGTGCTGAAGAAAGGCTTGGTGACTGGTGCAGGGACAGCTGAGAAAGACTGTTCAAAGCAGAAGGCCCATCAAGATGACACTGGGTAGGAAGAGTGAAAGGCCCCAGCAGGTACGGGGGGCTCCAGCTGTGGGCTGATCCATGCTTTTCTGGTCTGAGTTTGCCTCCCGTTCTTCAATAGCCAGAGTATCTGCTGGCAGAACAACAGAAAACCAGGAGTTAGAGGGAAAGATCTGAGCAAAAGAGAAACTCCAATTCATGCAGGTCCTTCAGTGATGTGCACCAAGACACCCCGAGGTGCAAGGGACAGCAGTGCACAGATCCAGCAAAGACATGGCACAGCTGGTGGGTGTTAGTGAGGAGCAGGCTGTAAACAAAACCATGCTTCATGAACCAGACATCCAATCTGCCCCTTTCAGTGTTAGGGGAAAGAGTGAGGAAAAGGGTTGGTGCCACACATGAAATGAGGATCCAGAGGACCAGTCTGATACTAGTTCCTCCCAAACCATGCCCCAAGCTGCTTGGGGATCATTCAACATCTACACGTCCATGCCAGGACAGACTCCACAATTACCTTACCTGAGAGGGAGGACTGGAAAGCAGGGCTCTGACCCTTTTCTTTGGAAGATGATGTTAAACGCAAGAAGGTGGGTTCTTCAGGACTGAAGACCACTGACTTTGAGGAGGTTAGGCGCTCAGTTTTATTGAAACCTAACTTGATCTCTGGAATAACTTTGCTGAAGGATGGAGGTGGACTGGAAAAGAAGAATGATTTCTCTCCCCCATCCTCTTTCACACCTTTATTTGTTTCTGGGACTGATTTGGGGCTGAAGGCTGTGCCAATACTTTCTAATAAGGTAGGATCCTCTGTAGTTAAGCCAATGGGCTCTCCAGTGGCTAACTCTACATCTGGAAATATTTTATAATCCATGTCTAATGTGGGCTCAAAGGAAAGCGTGAGCCCAGTTGCCGCAGTTGGATTGGGTCTTTCTGTTTCAGTGTGTTCTGGCTTTGTGGTTGTGGTAGGTTTTGTTATCATCTTTGCTGTTGAGGTGGTGAGATTTGGCTTTGTTGAAGTTGTATAAGTGTGTGTTGGCTTGGTTAAAATGGTGGTAAATGTTGGTGAGGTGGCTGCTGGCTTGGCTGTAGAAGGTTTTGTCTTGGCCATAGTTGTGGTGGGTGCTGGCTTGGCCATAGTGGTGGTGGATTTTGGCATGGTAGGTACTGTCTTAGCCATAGTGATAGTTGTGGTGGGTTGTGGTGTGGTTGGTGATGGCTTAGCCACAGTGGTGGTTGTGATGGGTTGTGGTATGGTGGCAGGTGCTGGCTTAGCCATAGTGGTGTTTATGGTGGGTTTTGGCATGGTGGGTGCTGTCTTGGCTGTAGTGGTTGTTGGTTTTGACATGGTGGGTGCTGTCTTGGTCATTGTGGTAGTTGTGGTGGGTTGTGGCATGGTTGGTGCTGGCTTAGCTGCAGTGGTGGTTGTGATGGGTTGTGGCATGGTGTTGGGTGCTGGCTTAACCATAGTAGTGTTTGTGGGGGGTTTTGGCGTGGTGGGTGCTGGCTTAGCCATAGCGGTGGTGGGCCTTGGCGTGGTGGGTACTGTCTTGGCTGTAGTCATTGTGGGTTTTGACCTGGTGGGTGCTGCCTTGGCCATAGTGGCAGTTGTGGTGGGTTGTAGCATGGTTGGTGCTGGCTTAGCCGTAGTGGTGGTTGTGGTGGGTTGTGGTGTGGTAGTGGGTGCTGGCTTAGCTGTAGTGGTGTTTGTGGTGGGTTTTGGCATGGTGGGTGCTGGCTTAGCCATAGTGGTGGTGGGCCTTGGTGTGGTGGGTACTGTCTTGGCTGCAGTCATTGTGGGTTTAGATGTTGTGGGTGCTGCCTTGGCGAGAATGGTAGTTGTGGTGGGTGCTGGCTTAGCCATAGTAGTGGTTGTGGTGGGTTGTGGCGTGGTGGGGGGTGCTGGCTTAGCTGTAGTGGTGTTTGTGGTGGGTTTTGGCGTGGTGGGTGCTGATTTGGCTGTAGTGGTAGTTGTGGTGGGTTGTGGCATGGTGGGTGATGGCTTAGCCGTAGTGGTGTTTGTGATGGGTTTTGGCGTGGTAGGTGCTGGCTTAACAGTAGTGGTGGGGGGTTTTGGCTTGGTGGATGCTGGCTTGGCTGTAGAGGTTGTGGGTTTTGGCGTGGTGGGTGCTGGCTTGGCCATAGTGGTTGTGTTAGGTCTTGGCATGGCAGTTGTTAGTGTGATGGGCTTTGGCTTGGCTGTAGCTACAGTGGGTTCTGGCACAGTAGGTTTTGGCTTTGCCATGGATGTGGTGGGTACTTGTGTCTGGGTTGGGGGTATGGTTGTGAGTTCTGGCTTCGCTGTGGCCATGGTGGGTGATGTTGTAGTAGGTTCTAGTGTGGTTGTGGTGGATGGGCTTTTCTTTGTTGTCAGAGAGGTTGGAGTGGTCTCTTCTACAGTGGATTCTGGTAATAGATGAAAAACACCATGGGTTAGCACTGGGGTCAACTTACCCATTGCTGTCCAGGCCTCTTGTACTGAGGGGCCAAAACTAAACACAGTACTCAAGGAGCGGCCTCACCAGAGCAGAATACAAGGGGATGATCACCTCCCTGGTCCTGCTGGCTGCACTATTCCTGATACAAGCCAGGATGCCATTGGCCTTCTTGGCCACCTGGGCACACTGCTGGCTCATGTTCAGGCAAGTGTCAATCAATACCCCCAGGTCATTTTCCTCTGCACAGCTTTCGAGCCACTCTGCCCCAAGCCTGTAGTGCTGCATGAGGTTGTTGTGGCCAAAGTGCAGGACCTGGCACTTAGCCATATTGAACCTCACCCCACTGGCCTTTGCCCATCTACCCATCCTGTCCAGGTCCCTCTGCAGGGCCTTCCTACCCTCCGGCTGATCAACACTTCCCCCCAGCTTGGTGTTAGCTGCAAACTTAGGTCACTCTGGGCCATCTCCCACTCTTGGGTTCCCAACCTGGAGACATCTCATCTCCCTCACACAACCTCCTGCCCCTTGGGGATAAGGCAACAACTGCTGGCTAAGGGGGTTATGAGGTCTGTGTCCAATCCTCATCTAGTGGCAGCTGACCAGTCTCAAGGGCTTCCATCCCACGTGATGCCTCACAGTCCAGGCCTGGAGCTGCTGGTCCAGGTTCAGAGTTTGGACCCCAACCCAGGGGTCTCTGTCCCAATAGCCTGTCAAGGCACATACACTGCTTTGCTTCACTTACCGCACAAGGACTTGACACACACTCTGCCTTCGGGACACTGTGAGCAAGAGGGTCCTTCTTTGTATGGCTTTCGGCCTTTCACATTACCCCTGGAAGCAGAAGACACCAAGAAAAAGAAAGTGTAAGGAAAGAGGGGAAATGCCAACCCCAAAGAGGGGGGGTTTGATTCAACTGGAATATCCCAGCCAAGACAAAACTCAAAATTAATATAAAAAAAAAAAAACACAGGTCTTGGTCTCCTGCCACACACTTTCAATGCCATTTACTCAGTGGCCTGACACTAAGGTGGCTAAAACCAGGGAAGAAAGTTCCATGGACCAGGTCCTTCACTACCTCCTAGAAAAGAGCAGTTGGTGGACATTTGGACACATGATTTTTGTCTCCCCTCTACTAAACAACCCTAAGAAGGTCTGCTGTTGCTCTCCATCTCCAAGTGAGTGGTCCCCAAGGCTAGCCCCAGGGTTTCACAAGCAGGCACCCACCTCTCCTCCCATGTGTAACCCATCCTGCTGGTACAATACATGCTTCCTGACCCCTTCCCAGGCCATCACTGCTGCTATTGGGGAAAAACAAGGCACAGAGCAGGTAGGTGATGTTTGTACCCTTAGTTACTGCGACATCAACCTTGGGCAGCACTCTGGGGGAGTTCCCTCCCTGGTCTGTGGCAGGAGCTGAACCAGACCTCAGGAATCCTCATGGGCAAGAATCGACAGACAACCCTTCCTTCCTTCGTGACCAAACCAAGATAATAAAGGCCTTTCTTGAAATTGCCTTGCTTTTATTTCTGAGCAACGCCAAAAGCTTTTCCTGCTGTGTTATAGGGATTGAAGGAAGGGCATTTCCATTGCAGAAGCCCCATCAAAATGAACCAAGTCATGCAAGGCATAGGACTTACGGAGGATAATAGTTGCAAACAAGCAGGTACATGTCCTCTGTTTCGATTCCATCAATCTTCTCACAAAACTTTGCCCCACAGCCAATACGATGTGTGCTTGCCCACACCACCTAAGACAAAAACCAGGGGTGAAGGTGAGGTGATTGGATGAAGGCAGACGCCCTGTTGGCAACCCATCCCCTAGCCTTGAAGGCTGCTCCGTCATCACACCAACACCCCCCTTGTCTCAGTGTGTGCCCCAGAGACCACATGCCCATGTTGCTTTCACATTCAGAATCCCGCTACTTGCCTCTGTCTGGACCACCTTCCCAACGTAGAGCCACAGCCCACATACTCAAGTGCCACAGCTTTTCTACCCTATACTTCACCCAAGTAGAGCATCACTACCTCTGTTTTGGTCCTGGGGACCTCCACAGATCCATCCTGATATTTACCACCACCATCTATGCTCTTCTCCACTCTCACCCATCCACCCAAGCTGCAAAGACACACACGCATCTCATGTCTGCCTAAGACAAGCCAGCACCTGGCTCTGCTGTGTAGCCAAAAAGCGGTGCAGAGCATTTTTTTAAGAGAGGTCTTATCTAAAATGCTGGTTATGTTTGGCACCGTGCCCAGATTCCCCTGTATCAGTGATTCCTACCTGGTGCCCAGCATTGGTTCCCCATCTCTTTGCAACGACTCTGAGAGGACCCAGGACTCTGGTACTGCTCCTTTCCTGACAACCCTCTCCCTCTGCCCCAGCAGGCCAGTACCTGGGTGTAGTGACCACACATCTGCCCAGGGACACACATGGAAGTCGTCAGGTTATAGTATTTCTCTTCCCCGTTCCAGTCCTCCACGGCAAATTCCAGATCCAGTGTCGGAGCCATAGCAAAGAGGTTTTCTCCCCGTCGGCCCCTCTCCTTGTTGTGGTCCCAGATGCATTTCTCCGCGTAGGCTTGGGCAAAGGCCTCCAGCTCTGTGTCCCAACTCTGAAAGGACCTCAGTGTCAGCATACAGAGAGGGACACTGGGCTCTCCAACATGCACAAGGACATGTGCCCCTGGGCTCCCTAGTTGCAATCCCCCATTGATGAGTAAAACTAAAATTGCTAGTCAATACACGGGTATCCCTGAGTGCACTCTGAGAAGTCCTCAGGAGACAGGAGCTCCTCAGTCTATCTCAGCACAAAACAAACCTCAACTTACAGATCAAACTTGTAGGTCAGTGCTGCAGCATAACTCTCACAACCTTGCCTGGAGCACCCATAACATCAGCATCCTCAACTCAGCATGGAAAAGCAATGAAGAAGCAGTGAAGATGGAGGAAGGGAGGACGCTCACACTGGGTCGCACAGGAAGAAAGCAGGGGATATCCCTCTGACCAGGGTGGGGATGGGAAGAGAGCAGGACACGTCTGCCCTGGCAGCTGCACAGGTCCTGGAAGCACATGCTCCTAAAAGACATAATCTGTTCCCCTGGACCCAAAACGCAGCAGCTGCCTGCCTCCCAAGAGCCCCACTGCCAGCTGAGCCCCCAGGCCCTAGTGACCATGCTGCTATGCCTTGCAAGGAGACATATGAGGAACCCTGCACCACAGCTGCTTGGACTATTCTAACACTATTTGATGGAGACAGCAGCTTTGCTTCTGCAGCAGGTTGGAAGGCAGCCCAGCAAACAACAGGTCCTCAATGGGACCTTCCTGGCTGGAGCCAGAGCTGGATCTGGAGTGGGACAGAGCACAGCTCTGTTACAGGGCATTGCCACTGGGGTGTCAAGGGGACATGGACTGGCCCCCAAGCAGTAGCACTGTAGGTGAAGGAAACACTGAAATATCTGGGTGGGGGCACAGACAGCTAGTTGACCTTGCATCATGGCCCCAAGCCAGGCTGAGAGTGATGGCTGGAAACCCTGCTGGGGAAATGCTCACCCATCTTCCTCTGGCACAGAGCTGGGCTCCATAAACAGCAGGCTCGCACCTGCAGGATTTGCCTCATTTTTTAAAAAAAAAGTGTATTTAGGCTATGAATCCCCCCCAATGCCTAACTATTTCCACAGCAACAAGACCCATGTCCCAAACAGAAACACAGGGTGACATCAGCCAGGCATGGTGCCGCAGCAGCAGGCGACCTCAGAGACAAACACAGCACAAGCAAAGTCCCAGGGAGGAAGGCAAGAACGGCTCTTATGTAGAAAGCCTCTAATAAGAAATTGTTAGGGCTGCTTTATGATAAACATTTAATGTGCTTCAAAGAAAGCCTTCTGCTCTGCAGTGTCTGTAGGTCTTGTGTTTAAGCAAATCGTATTAAACTAAGAGACAACACAGCCTTGCAGAGGGGAGCATCTCGAAGCACGTGATCTGCCATCACTCCTACAGCCGGCAGCAGCACTCACCAGATCAGAATTGCCACCGACTTAAGGACCTTGACCCACATTTTAGGCACCTGAGAGATTGTTTCCCTCATGCTTTCCCTAAGAGTTTGGCTCCAAAGCCCGTATTTCCTGATTTTTCTGTGCCTTGCTGTGGTGGGCGTCCATGGAAATTATGGTGCTTAGGGTCTTCACACTATTCCCTCTGAACCTAAAGTCTCTGGTTAGCCCCCCCATTATGCCTTAACATCGCTTCTTTCTTCATTTGCTCAGCAAGCACCCACTTACCAGCCCACGAACGTTTAATTCAAGTGGTGCAACTTCAAGGCCAGACAAGAAGGTCTCCTCTGACTACACTGTGACCAAAAGAGCACAACACTCCAAATAGCTGTGATGAACAGCTCTCTTGGTCCTCTGCATGTGTTGTAAACAGCAAGGAAAATAACCGGGTACAGGATAAAGGGACCAAATAAGACAAAAACCAGCACCGGCTCAAGAGGTCATTTTTGCTTCCACTGCAGCCACAATTATTGGTGGGCACCTGACTCAGTTTCTTACAGAAAAATGGGAGATTCTTCACCTCCATGTCATCACGCACAGGTCATGGTAGGAAGTAGGAGCGTGATGGAGAGCCCAAACTGACCTGGTAGTCATGCTTGAATTTGATATTCCCTCTCATAAATTAAAACCCAATCACCTGCAAAGGCAAATAAAGCACACTAGGTGATGCTTCACACAGGTGGTGGAGCAGGATTCCTCCTCCAGCTGCAGGGCCCCACTCATTGCAAGGTCTCAGTGCAAGCACTTGCCTTTCCTATCCATCACAAGGAGCTCCAGCTCCTTGTGAAAGCTGCATTGCTCTCACAGAGCATCAGGGGACTCAGATCACACTCGGGAGCTTCCAAAAATCATCAAAGTCAACTCTGTAAGTGAAAGGAAACTCAACTCTTTAGAGGCAGTTTAGGGAACCTCTCCATTGATACCAAGTTGCAACCCTACACAATAATTGCTCTGCCTCCCAAATCCCTGCTAGCATTAAGATTGAAGCTTGCACTACACAAACTCCCTCTGAAATCCCCCCCACAATAAAAGCCACTTACCATCTTCAGCATATCCATAGCAGGAGGAGAGACCTGGGAGCGGTATTTATTATGCCCATCCAAGATTATTCTCTTTTCTTCATCAGTCAGGGACCAGCTTAGCTCCAGTGCAGTGAGCAACAGGAAAACAGGAAAAAAACCTGTGCTCAGCATCATGCAGCCAGCTTCTGCTCTTAGCAGCCCACGGCTCTGGCAGTCAGATTTAAAGCACCTCCCAAAAGCAAGGAACACCCAACAGCTTGAAGACTGGGGAGGAAATGTATTTATTAGAGGAGGATTTCAGAGCCACATGGAACACACCCATCTCACATATCAAACTTGATAGAGAAGCAGCAATGTCTAGTGCCAATGAGCTCGCAGGGTCCACTCCCTGAGACAGACCCTGTGCATGAATCGTAATTCCCTGCACTGGCGTTTTCATCCAAGCCCCTGCTACTCCAAATCTCAGACGCTGCCTTAACCATCAGTTATAGGGTTCCTTTTCCACGTTTTCTCCTAAACTGCAGTAATTCCCAAGCAACTAGCAAATAAATGCAAAGCTCCATTTTACACAAGGGTCTTCCCCTGTCACTGGGACACAGCCATTTCTAGAAAAGAAGGCAACGAGATGCAACTGCTGAGAACGGTTTGCAGCACTGTAACCCCCAGGCTGGGAGTCAGACCCCACCTTATCCAGTCCCTGCATCTGTATACTGATCATGCCACGGGAAAGCAGCAGGCAGCTGGAAAACAGCCCCTAGGCTCTCCCAGCCCATTAGGAAGGCAGGGGGTAGCAGAGAGCTGATGCCCCTTTGCCCCTTCCCCATGCCATCAGGAAGATGAGGGAAGGAAGAACAGGATGTGGAGCTGAAATTGCCCCCCAAAAGGGGAGTTAGCAGGCTCCAGGTCTGGCTGGAATACCAGACCATTTTCTCTGCAGGGACAGACTGCTCCATCCCTAGCCAGACACGTGGAGGGCTCAAGCTGAGGTGTCTCAAACTGCAAAACTGCATGCCACACCACCTGCCTTGGAGACTGTCTGGCAGAGACCATCCCACACGCCTGCCACCTCTTCCTCCCCATCTGCGATTGTGCAATCACTCCAGCTCTGCTCCTGGATCTGTCTTTGGGGATCACAGGCTATTAGAAAGGATCAGCGAGTGGGCAGCCCTAGCTAGCAGAGCCAAGTTAATCACGCAGTCTGCTCTGCCTCTCCCCCCCATCCTGCTTTGCACCGCTCTGATCACCTCTCTTGCCACAATTGCTCTCCCTACTGCCCGCCCCGATCTCTTACCTCTGTGCATTACCTTCTCCTTCATTAGGTCCAGGGTTTACCATGCTCTCAAGTAGCCCAACAATTTCTGCAAGAAGGGTCTGAGGCTTCAACTCATTTGTTCAAATGAGAGGTTCACATTTATTGCTAAGGTCAACTACAGGCCTGGAGTCTGGGTCAAGGCAAAAAGGCAAACCTGTCTCCATCACAAGACATCTCAGCAGCTCTGCTGCTGCAGCTCTGCTGCTGGAGAAACAGCTAGAAAGGAAAAACACTGGATCCCCTCTCCTACCAGCGAGCTCACTATGACCTGTCTGTGAGGAACAAGGCAGTGCTAAGACACCAGTGAACTTGCTATTGTCTCCAAGTGATGCAGAGATGGAAGGGCCAAGCAGCAAGTAGTCCCTGGCACTATAGCACCCTGACTAGGCCTTACAGAATATAGCATAGCAACAAGGAATAAAAAAAATCAGGGGACACAGTGCTCTCCAAGAAAGCAGGCCTGGAAGAGTCACAACCAGGGCATGTGGCTTATGGGGAGACAATTCCCAACTTCCCAATCTGCCCCAATGGCTCTTTTTGAAGCCAGCATCTGAAACATGGAGATTAACAACAAATGGTCCAAGCCCCACCCTGGAGCTGACAAGCTCGCGTCCAGACAGCATTAGGTAAGTGCAGGAAGAATGCAGATTTCCTACTGCTCACTCAAGGAACAGCCAGTCCACTGCACCCCCGGGAGCCAACAGCCTCAGCACAAGACAGGAGCTATGCGCTGATACCTGATGGAGTGTAAAGGGCTCAGCTCAACACTGGTGGACTCCAAAAAGGCACTGCAGAAGAAATGAAGCCTGGTTTCCTACTGATTCACATCCTGAGGGTCTTCAGCATGGCTTCTTGGGTGTCTAACAAAGCTAGCATATTATCCTGGTAGAAGTGGGATCTTTCTCTTCTACTTGCCTGCTTTTATCAGATCTGGAAGAGATTATCATCTTCTTCTAACTCTCTGTCAAGGTTTGGCTGAAATAAGCTGAATTGTGAAGGAGTGACAGAGGCTGTTAGCTAGAAGAAAGGAAGGACAGACGTAGCTGTTGCATCACCTTTGCTTAGGGAATCAGGTTAAAACTGGCAAATTGTTTTTAAAGCATTTCTTTTGACATCTTCCAAACAAAATTGTTCCAACTTTTAAGTTAAAATGACATTTCCACAAAGTGCCCTAAAAAGAGGTTAAATAACCCCTCAACAGCTGACACACAACATGACAAAAATCAGAAGAGGGAAAAGGTGCATTAACACTTGCATTTAATTGCAAAAAGTAAAAACTTTTTATTCTTCTTCCCTACATACAAATCTCATTTATTTACACACTTTACAGGCTTTTCCCAAGTATTTACAAAGTTTGCAATATATTAAATTACGACCATCCATAAAATTCTGCATTAATTGCATATTTACATTCTTTTTTTTTAATCCACCACTGAATTTATAGTGTACAGCATTGAAACAGTCTTTATGCATATATAGCTTTACTTCCTAGCACCCCTGAGCCTTTATAATATGCCTCCTCTCCCCATAGACAAAGAGAATGCTAAAAATAAATCACCTGTCATTTGTCTGAATCTTCAAAGGAAAGGGGAAGACCAGCATCTCCCTTGTTTAACTCAGCAGGACATTAAATATATCCTTTATGAGAAGTAGTTTCCTGAAGACGAGAATATATAACTCTACGTATAAAATTTAGGAAGAGGAGAAAGTTTGGTTTCCCAGAAGTAAAAGTTCTCTGTACACCCACCGCAAGGCCCACCAAAATGATCTGGCCCCAGAAAGTGCTCAGCTCTGTGGCTCACAAGGGAACCAAGTGGGAGCCAGAGAACCTGGACCACTGAGCCCAGGATTGGACAGATCCTGCAGACTTCACACTCCAGAGCAGCATTACCGGTGTGAGCAGGAGCATCACCTTGCTGAGATGCTGGCATTCACACCTCTAGGAATGTGCTTTGCCGCTCTCCACCTCATCTCACTCAGGGAGTTCCCACGCTGTGAGCAGGACTGCTGAGAAAGGCGTGCAAGGCTTGCTGCTGGAAAGTCAGGGAGGCCAAGCCAGAAGAGAAGGGAGGTGCTTTGATCCAGCCCTGTTCCTTGCAGTAAAACCAGCTTCCCTGACAGACTATTACAACAAGAAGACTAGCAGGGGAAGTTAACAGCCCAGGATACACAGGAAACTTGACCCTAGAAAGCTCTCCAGAGCACTGCAAAGGGAGTTTGGGGCTGGGATCTGCAGAGCTGCCTCAGAGGAATGTGTGTGCACAATGGCAATGGGGAGAGGAATAAAGACAGAAAAGAATCAACAGAAACTGGCAGCTTGCCCCCCACAGGGGATGCTGATTTCCTGGTACTGAAGAAAACAATACTCCTTTCTCCTCCTTTCAGTTACCCTGAGTTCAGGACTGACTAAGAGCAATGGTCAATGACCCCTGCTTTTGGAAACTAGCTTTAAAACACGATCCTCCTGAGGTCCAGATCACAGGTGGCAGCCCATCTCTCTAGCTTGACAAGCAGAAGAATGACCCCTCCACATCTCCACCCACTAGGTTCTTGGGTAGCACCAGTTTCAGGGTCTCACTAGTGTGATTTCAGAGCAGCTTTGCAGTCTGTGAGATGTCAGGTGTGCAGACATCCCTCTCCCAGCTTAGAGGTAAAGCGCTCTGAAGCATTTAAATAGAGTTTTAAAATGAGGATGCACGCATTTACTGGGCACCCCTCTGAGCTGGCCAGCACGTAAAGGGGGGTATTATGCAAAACAGCACACACACTTGGATACACAAGTGCCAAAGTGAAGCTAGTGGCAAGGGAGACTGTGATGGGACACACACCCTCTGTGACTCATCAAGATCATGTTTGTTGCCACAATGCCTTGATAGCTGAGAAAATAGACACATTCCCTCCAGCTCTACTGACTGAGCAGCTCATTAGGAGTTGCCTAGTTCTCTAGGGAGGTCACAGCCTTTGGTAAGTTTGTGTGAAGCTGAAGCCCCTGATGAGGAAGATGGCCAGGACTCACTTGCAGCCACTTGACCAAGATGTCAAAACCTCTTTTTTTTAATCTTAGTTTTCCCACTTTGGCCTCACCTCTGAGTTGTCCATACCCAGTTCCTTACCCATGTCACAATGCAGAAGGCATTAGCATTACCTTTCTGGCAGCTGATCACAGGAGCTACTCAACATGCTGCACTACAGATTGAGGCTCCACACTTGACAGCAGCAGCTATGGCCAAAATCAGCTCTTTATCAGCAAATAATTGCCCTCCTGTTTCAGTGTAGCATCCAATTCCTTACAGGCCTTAGAAGAAGAAGAGAAAATATACTGGAAGTTTAAAAACAAATGATGTAAACTCCATAGGGAGTAAGGTTGGGACATATGCAATATATCACCTAGACACAGATCTGGAAACTTATGAAGACACCATAAAGTGCACTTGGAAAGCTGATGTACAAACAGTGCAGATTCACCGTCATCTGTCCAACCAGCTGTAACACTCTGAGGAGGGGAGAAGCAATATCTAAAAGCACTTTTGCTAATCAGGCACAAACTTGCTCTAGTGCCCCCCCACCCCCAACCTAAACAGCAGCCGTAAATAGATCCATTTCCTCTGCTATTTCCCAAAGGAGCCAGACAGCCACGATGGCTTAAGTATGACTCACAAAAAGCAGACATTTCACAGACACTTGAGAATTGTCTCTGCATCTCTTTTACAAGTTTCATTCAAGGACACTTAGAAGTAACAGCATCACCAAACCACCTATAATCTCAGCAACAAAGGGTCCAAGCAGGTTCTTTCCGTATACATCTCCAACCAAACGAAATGGATCAGGTACAAAAACAGTAAGAGGTGAAGCAACCTTGTCAGTCTTTGACTTTTTGACTTGAGAAGCTGCCAAAGCGTAAATAGCAACAGTCACTAATGTGGGCCCTCTGATGATTCTGCCATCACTGAACTCCCAGATTTCCATTAACTAAGACCCAGGCTTTAAGAAGAGCGAGAGGGGTGGTGCATGTGTCTTGGCATGTACAGGACTGTGTGTAGTGTCACAAGTCTAAAACACACCCCAAGCATTAACAATACTAACATAACTCTTATTAATCCAATTCCCTTTAACAGCTTTGCTACAAATTAAATATCTTCTTCTGTTCTGATTCAGTCTCTCCCTCTTTGGTTCTACTATATCTGATGTATGTTGGTTCAGTGTCAAGGGCCAAACACTCTGAGACAGGTGCTGAGGTTGTTCTCATTAGCTTACAGGAGAAAAACAAGCATTATGCATAGAAATGTTTGTAACGCAGACTAAACTCTCTCAGGCTAAATTCTTTGGAGCAAGAACTGTCCTCTGCCTTATCCTTCTGCAGGAGCCAGACATGGTCATCCAACTTGGCAACTTTTGTCAGTCCTTAATATGATTAGTAAGACATTTGCTCCCATTCGCCTGCTTTTGCTCGAAAGCAAAGGCAAGGTAGACATTTTTCCAATCAGTCATTTTAAGTGTACCTAAAATATTTACAGAGAAAAAGGTTCTTGCTCCTGAGAACAGAGTTAACTTGCTTTCCAACAAAACCCATTCCAATTTCACAGTAACAAGTGTGAGAGTATGTCCTGAACCCCAGCCCTGGCCTATGAGTTCAGCTTTACACATCTGTAAATGATCTTCAACAGCAGGAACAGACCCAAAGGATCAAACTTGGAAGGGACTGCAGCATCCACAGCCTGCAAATACTGAAACCAAGTCTCTCTCAGGACACTGGATAATGCAGTGCTCAAGCAACAGGAAGCATGCGAAGGCAGCTTGGAAGGAACTCAGGAAAAAATCAAAATTCATTCTGAATACAATGTATCAGATCTCGAAGAAGTTGGTGCAAAAAAGCCAGCGACAAGGAGATTTTCTGGTGCTCTTGCAGGTACCCCGAGCCAGGAACACAGGCAGTACTTCTCAAAGCAATGAATATATATGAAAACAGTCATGCAACCCCAGTATCTTAGGTGCACAATCAGAACATGAACTTATAGAAAGCTACTTTGCACCCAGCTCCACCTCCATCCAGAACTACTGCACTCTTGGCACCATGACTACAAAAACTTGCATCGGTGTTTTTATAGGAAAGGAAGTAGGGGAAGAAAAGCACAGTTACTATTTGACTCAACTACAATCTGCTGATAGAAAACAGTAGAAGAGCGATCACAAGACACAAAGAGGCCTGAACAGATTAATTTGGTACAAGAACAATGCTGTGGGTGAGTGCCCCTGCCACTAGGCTGGGAGGCTCGTGTCAGCCCTGAAGCACAGAGCTGAGGCTGGCTTTGCAGGGCACACTGTTGAGGCACACAGCCACGAACGTGATGGAGAGATGGAGCGGAGGTGGGACATATCAATTCCCTTTATAGAGCTGGCCTGCCAACACAGGCTTCAGGCCTCCTCCCCAGGAGGAACGTATACAGAAATGTCACACGCACCCCTCCACTCCCAACCTCCTCCCACGAAGATTCAGAAGTGCCATAATCCACAAAGGTCAATCTCATCCTGAGAAACCCCTCTGGTGCTCCTGGAAAAAGCCTTTGCTGCCAGCCCAAGGCTTACCTGAGGGGACAGGGAAGGTCATGAATAGCTTGAGCTTCTCCCAAAATACATCTGAGGAAGGGCAAAGGGTCAGGAAAAGAGTCATTTTTTAACACTGTAAACATGCAAGGTGGCAAAGCTGCCTGCCACAGTTGCCCCAGGTCTATCGCTTTCAAGATGTTGCCTTGGCTTCAAAGCTGGAAATCTTCTTGTCCTGGAAGTAGTTCTGTTTTCCCACCCACTGTCCTTAGCTAGCAGCTCCATAACAAACAACCACCGGCTCTGTCCCTTTGGCCATGAAGCTCATCATCCAGTAATCTGTGCTGGCATAACCTTTGGGAGAAGCAATGAAAACACATTAGATGAATCAATGCCTAATCACTGCTCACATTTCCCATGAAGTGGTGGGGGTATGCAGATGCTCTTTGTGAAGAGCCTGCCCTCTGTGCCACACTGGGTTTGTAATACCTCGCAGAGCACCGTGTTGTTTAACCCCAACTGCCCAGTGCTTGGCATCTCTGAGTAACCCCAACTACCCATTCAGCATCTCACAGTATCCAGTTGTTTGTGTTCCAGACCATGAATTCCCACATTCAGAATAATCACATTTATATCTTGCTGCAAACACTGAAGGCACACATTAGTTCAGAGGGGGCAATGGCACACACCACCTTCTCAGGTGTCAGCTACGAAAGACCCAGCTGGAGGAAGTCTCCTGGCTTTAACGGATCTCCCATACCCTGCATACTACAGTGCAGATACTCACCCAAATCTCCAGCTTCCAGCTCCACCTTGAACATCTCACAGTGTCCTCTGCACTTGTCCAGAGGTACAACAGTCAGGGTGAGCTGTCCGCTTCCAACAGCAAAGAGGCCATGCAAGCTGTAGCTCTAGGATGAGAGCAGAATATTTCAGAAGCCTTGCCAGACCCTTTTCTTGAGTCTGTCTAATCGAGAGCAAATCACTGCCCTGAAACAAGGCGAGACAGCACAAATCACAGGTTTGCTGCTCCCCCCAGCTACCAGTAGATCATGGCAAAACTCTCCAAGGCAATGCAGGCCCTCCACACCCACAAAACTCACATGAAAACAAAGGAGATCAGGCTAGAAGCACCCATTTCAGTGATGTCTCCATGGCAGGTATCTCAGAATGGATGGAACTTACTGCTAGGAACTGCTCCAAAAAAGCACTTCTCAAGTGAATTGTGCCCCATTGCACATACAAATTCCATCCCTTCACCACTACAGAGCAAGGCCAGGACATAAATATGAGTGGAGCTGGGACATCCCATGGGTATTTCTAACTGCCAAGGAAGATGGACGCAGTATACTAGCAGCACAAAACCATACACAACACACCTCCTCCCTCCTTCTGGATGGTACAGCAACTCTGAGATGCCATATTACACAGGGATGGGAAGAACCGCTACAACTCTGTATCCACTGAACATGTCCTGCAAAACCCCTAGAGGTGTGAAGCTTATGGATGACAACTCACAGACAGGGAAATAATGTGATAGGGATGAATTTCTCACCTTATTCCCCAAATCTGGATGGCGTATGAGGAGGCAACTCTCTAGGGACACTGTCTTGTGGAAAGACAATGAAGAGGAAGTAGGGAAAAATTCCTGCAGAATCTGAGTTCTGTTTACAGATTTGCTCCTAAAAAATAAAAAATCCAACAAGAATAAAACAACTCGTATTAGAGAAAGATCACGTTATGACAATGCTTATATTTAAGTCTACATCCAAGATCAAAATTGTTCACAAACATTTATGCTTGATAAACATGAATGCTGATACACTAGTCCCTTTTTGGAGGGGGAGACTGAGGCAGAGACTAGAGAAGCTAAAAGAGCACAAACATCACTCCTAAGAGCAATATTGGACTTTTCAGCCGATGAACCTGTGCTCCTTCATATCTTCCTTTTAGTACCTGCAGCAGGGCCATATAAACAAGGAACAAACACATTGCCTTGGATACCTAAGAATTTTCCTCCTCTCCTTCCCTCAAAATGATTCAAATTGTCAATCAGCTCCAATAATTACAAAAATGCAGAGAGGTGGCATTGTATGCAACCATAACTGAGACCACATGGCAAGGCAGTGGGGGTGACGGTGGAGGTGGCATGTCCAAGCATATTCTCTAGGCCAGGCAATGTAGCTGGAAAAGGCAGGGTGGGGTCTGTTATTTTTACTGTTCTGTCAAGTGGCTTGACATGATTAATACTGCTATACTTTGATTGTCTGACTACCATTGCTGTGATCAAGAAGTCCGGTGGGTAGATCCCACCTAAGCATTTCAAAAACGCAAAATCCATCATGCCCTTCTCCAAGTCTGTCTGCACAAACCAAACGGGACGCTACCTGGCACATTCGTATCAGCAAAGGAGCAGTCTGCTCCACTACATGTGGCACCTTCCCATGTTACTTCTTATCCACATGAAAAGACTTTGCTAACATGCCGGGTTGCTCCACAACCTTAGAGAGTTCTGAATTGTTCAGATGTCTTGTAGTCACTCTAAAAGCTGTGCCACAGTTAACAGAGGTCCAGGATTAGGCCAGGCTGTTTTTCCTGAATAAGACCAAATACAAATTGCAGGATCCGTTAGTGTTCTGCTACTTCTCAGTGTTTCGCAAAACTCATGGTACCTTTTCTCAGTTGATATTAAGGGTGGAAAATCTTCCAGAGGTTACTAGAAATGTAAACCAGTTGCCACAGGTGATCAGACCACAGCCCAGATGATTAATATATGGCCTAAAGAATAGGACCGAGCAGTCACTGGGATATTTTTGTCTTGAAAGGGGAGCAACACATGAAGTCCCAGTGCATAACATTCCATTTTTAGTGCACAAGTATTCTGCTCAGATCCAGTCAGTGTCAGCAGGTGGACAGCACCTGTAACCCACACCTTTTCCCCTTCACTTCAGTAAACGTGCAACTTGCAAGCTCCTGCTAACACACACAGGCAAAGCCTGGGTACCCCTGAAGACAGGATATATACATCCATCACATCCTTTATCTTTGACTCACCAGGGAAAGAAAAATGGGAAGCTCTGTCTCGGGAGGCAGCTCCACAGTTCAGATGAATTTTCTTCTATTACAACCTCTGCCAGTTCTGGATCCTGGGACTGAAAGTGCTTTAGTTCTTCATAAGAGAGATGCTGTCCTGTCTTAAACAGCACAGAACAACAACAAAACAAAAAAAAGCTGTGCACCTAGGGTTTCTCTCCTCTCCCATTTCCATCCAACTGAAAAACATCCAAGAGTGACAGCCATCTAGACTGCTAAGTTTTCAACCACAATGATAATTACTCAGAGGAACAACTTGCTAAGGTTGCAGAGAGCTCTCCACCCCCGATATCTTTAAAATGGGGCTAAATGTATTCTTAGATATATGTTCCACCTGTATAAACAATCCGAGTTTGTGGTTGAAAACACATGGCAGCATTCTTCAGCTGGTGTTATTCAAGAGCTTGGACTAAGCATCCAGCCTTATGAATCCAGACATTACCTTGATTAGAAAAGGCTGAGACCTCTGGAGTTCTTCTGATAGATCTCCAAAGTCTGTCACAATCTGAAGGCTTTTCACAGAAGAACATGCTGTGCAACTTGCAGGCAGTGTAGAAGCGTTTTGTCTACAACCTGCTGCCCACCATTCCTGGCATTCTTGGGAGGAAACAAGAGAAATGTGTTTAATAAGACCAAAAACGAAATGGAAAGGAGACAGACTCAAACATAAATTCACTATCCCCAACATGAAACACTGAAATTACTTATAGCTTCCAATGGCTGTAAGTTACTCAAAAAAAAGCAAGCTTCACTGGGGTAAGGAACATTTCCAGCACAGGCTGAAGATGTTGGAGAATTGGCTCATGGTTCGGAGAAATGGGAGAGCTGTATATAAACTCCACTTCTCTGTATATATAAGGCATACAGGCCAAGTTACCCTTTCACTATCAATATGAGGAAGGCAACCACCATATACAGTGCAATTAAGTTGAAACAACTCCACAAGCAATAGAGCAATTCGAAGAGCATTTATGACTGAGACATCCAGAAGACAAAATTACTTTAAGAAAAAAAAAGTATCTCCAAGTCGAAAATAGTAACTCTAATGTGGTTAGTACTGGTGCCATGAGCCCTGCTAAGACATCCCTGAAATCACTACCCTCCCTTTTCTACCTGCATTAACTTAGAAAGACTCTGTCCTGGGCAAAGTTTGCCCAGTCCCTGATGTGCAGAGGATGCTGGGAAATGTGGGTTTTCACCAAGATGTGGTGCTGATATATTATTCCTTCATCTCATGCATTGACTTGAAGATAAACTGGGAAGAAAAGTCCCAACATGAGGAAAAACTTTGCAATATATGTAGCTTATTAACTTGATACACAGTCCCCCCACCTTCCTCCTGAACCACACCTATATCTTTCTTAAGTTCCAGAAATCATTGTTACACCACCATCAGCTAAACCGGACTACAGTGAACATTGCATACATCTACTACTTCAAAAATATGAGTTTTACATGACACAATTGATGCCTATATCCTGCCTCCCCCCTCCAATTTGCCGTTCTCCCAGCACAGAAGAATAAGCAAACAGTAACAGAATTGACTTGTTCCTGCACTGAACAAACAGGACAAGAGAAGACAATGCTGAATATCCCATGTATTTCTATGTTAAGGCACCTGCAGCCACCAGACTAAAAGGACTTGGCTGTGATTTAGTGGCAGTAACAGCCTTAATCCTATGGGAAGATGTTTAACTTGGGCAGTGGCAACAAACCCACCCAAACACCTGATCTGTCAGAGTGGGTTAGGAACCCAAGGCCCTGGCCACACCTCACATGAGACATCCAGAAACCTTCCCTCATAACAGGCTCACCCGTCCTGTCCAGAGCCAGCAGAGCCAGCAAATGTCAAAACAGCTCAGGTCTCCTGGGCATTTGTGCAGGCCACCCATTTGGGAAATAAGAGTGAATGGGAAAGAAGAGAAAGAAGGGACAGTGATGCCTGTATGAAAAATAGTTGGGAAACCATGATACAGAGCAGCTCTTCAGGCATGCAGCCTTTGTGTTACTACGATCATGGTTTCCAGCCACACTGACGCTCCTGCTCATGGGTCATAATTGATGAACACCACTTAACAGGAAAGCATTTGCTTCATTTTTCCCATCTGACATCTGCAACATACAAAGAGTAACATTATAGAGGGTTTTAGGTTCATCAGGACATAACAACAGAGAGCAGATAGGGATTTGTTTTGCTTTTTTTCCTCTGAATATATCCAATCAACTCACAAATGCTGCATTTCCCACCCTACTGCTGGGATATGGAGTGAAAGGGATCAGGACATAATTCCTAGTCTTTCTGGAAAAAGCATCCCTGTTTTTGAGGAAAGGGGTAAAAAGGAAAAACAAAGTGGAAAATCCTTATTGCAAGCAGAAGTCCCACTCCCATGAGAAACTGCTCCAACGCACTTTCCCTCCCTGTTCACAAGAGAAAAAAGAAAATCTTTGTTCCACTGGCTGCAGAAAGCTTCAATTTTACAACAAAAAAACTCAACTCACAAAAAACAGCTGGTCAGCAACAGGAAACAAAAGGCTGAAAGATCTCTCCAGAGGAGGGGCAGTCACCATGAAGAGAACAAGAAAAAATATCTTATGGTCTGTCGTGATACAGAGAGCAACATTACTATAATTTCTTTCTGTGCAAAATTTAGAAAGTTCATCCCACAGTGTTAAGCCCAGTTGTCCCTACATTTTCTCTCTGGGCTCAGGGCAGTACCCCATAACTGGATGCTAATCAGCTTTGACAGTATAGAGCTTGATTTCTCTTTTGAGCTAGGCTGGTATATTTGCATTCTCAATTGCTTGATTCAGGAGGTTATTTCTTTTCCCTATGAATAACCCAAGCAGAGCACAGTTGAGACGCATTTCAAATGCCGCAAGCGAGACTGTGGGATTTTATTTTTTTTTTGTAATTAATCTTTTAGATTTATTGTTGAGGGTGTTAGTCTGTGCACCAGCATGTGTGTGACTGGCATGACAAGTACAGGCAGTGAGAAGGGCCTGCCCTTACCAGGGAGGGAGGGAGGTGAGACTGCACACAGAGCAGAGGGCATGCAACCGCACACTGGGGACCAGAGCCGGAGTTTTACCAAGGATGCTTATTCTCTCTTTTGATTACACTCCCTGCATTCCTTTTACATTACCACCCTGCCCAGACACCCTGGGGGATTATTTTGGTTTAAGTCATGCACATTGTGCGCATGCATAGTTTGCTTGGATATTGAAAAGAAAGATGCACTCTTCATCTCAGTGCAACTATCACGTGCAACTGTCACACGATGGTTCTATCCACTCACATTCAAATGTTAAATTGTTGGGCGTGTGCAATTATCCCTGTGGAGTTTGACTGCAGGAAAGCAGCTGTAGTACTGACACGTACAACTATTCATTACGTGACAGAAGTGTGGGCCAGACCCAATGAACCTCTCCTACACGCCTGTGCTTTCTCACCCCTCTTTGAGGAGCAGCCTTCACTTCGTTACACAGAATCTGTTCTCCGTTGATCACACTCACCTAACGCTTGCTTTTATACGTTATCAGCTCTACGGAACAAGAGATGTCTTCTCCCTTGTGTTTGGATAGCTCCTAGCAGAACCAGGGCTGGGGACTTCCAGCTTCTAATGTAGCAGAAACAAAGAGATGAAAACTTTCCTTAAAATGCATCTCTGAGTAATGCTGGCAGGAGTTTATAGCTGTACTTTCCGTTGTGTAGGGAAATAATTTTCAATTTACAATTAGTTTAAAATGAGTACCCCACCCTATTTGGCCATTTTCACAGAGGATCTCCCAAGCTTCTTGGCTGTCCCCAGATCTACAGAGGGGTGTGTGCACACAGCCCCAGAGATGCTGGGCGTGTACAATCAGATGGGAGGCTAAGAGGTTACTGAGAAGACCCGGCCCTGCTTTTACCCGCTGCAGTGAAGCAGTAAAACTTACAGAAACTTGCCCACGTTGACGTGAGACCAGGAGAAGGGCCAGGTCTCTTAACGGACCATATAGAGGGCTAAGTATCAGTCTGATGCCAGTGCAACAAGTTCAGAGGGAAGCCATCTAGCAAGGAAACCTTTTGCTCCAGCATGACACAGGAAGTCAAGGGCTCTTCCTGACCCCAACAAAGTGCTGCAAACATAAAATTGCAGAATTGCAGGTGCGGAAGCAGCTTGCTGGCTCTCCAACAAGCTGGTTTGCTTCGCAGCACTCAGGCTGAAGAAATCTCTACTAGGCAAGTGACAGCTAAATTTGCACAGGAAAATCTGTTCCAGGGGATGGGGGCCTCTCCCAAGAATTCGCAGCCACCCTAGATCTTCTGCCACCATCACCTACAAAAGAAAGCTTCCCAGAGGACTGTCTAATGCACTAAGCAGCTCCACAACTTGCAAAGGTTGGTTCCCAATTCTCAATTCATCTTTCTGAGCCTGACACGCTTCCCTAGACCTCCAACATAATTCGCTGGAGACCAGTTCCAGGAATATACGAACAACTTTAACAAGCCTAGAATGAATTCAGGACTCTCAAGAAAAGACTATACACGGGTCTATACATTGAACTGTCACAAGACATTTCTCTATTCTTTATTGTAGGTCTACTGTACGGCTTGGCTGTACTGTATGGCTGCGAATATTCCATTAACACCCACAACTATTTCAGACCACCCCTCACAGGATCCAACACACCATCAAGAACTACACCTGTAAGCAGGGTGGGTGAGCAGGCAAACCCAAGGGTTCAGAAAAAGCATGACTAACATTGGAGAATTGAAAGGTAGGCTCAGGATGGGGGTGGACTCACCTGGGCCTGGCCCACTGCCTCATTGATGATGCTGCACTTCAGCCACAGTCTTGTTCCTATGTGCTAGATGCAACAATGAGAAGATGCTGATCTCCGCATTTGCCATATTTCCTCACATTTGTCAAAATCAAGGGATTTTCAATGCGGATCTGAAAAGACCCTTAAAAAGGAAGAGGTTAAGACCTCAGTCTACCCTCTGCTGTGACCATACTTTTGCCCTTGGCTAAAAAGTCCCTTTATGGATACGCACCTGGCAGACAGTAAGATACTTCCTCCATTCATTTTTGTAGCTAAGGCCCAACCACAAGTTAGTTCTTATGGCTGACGCAGGGTAGAGCTTTTTAAAAGACATTCAATCCCAGTTGTAAAATTCCAAGTGATGTAGGGCCCATGAGATCCTCAGTGCTCTGATTTCCAATTACTACCACCACAGAAAAGCTGCAGCTCTTCCTCCATTTGGAAATATCTAGCTTCCAGATGCTGGATTTTACAATGCTGCTTTCCATTATTTTTAGGACAGGGATTTGCAAGGTCTAGCCCTTAACCTTAAAGTGAAGTTGCAGCTCATAATGTACTGTTATTGCTTTGGCAGCCAAAGAATATTACAGACCAGGTCATCCTTGCTCCTGAGATACGACTAGCCTCTTGTTGCTTTGGGACCACTGCAGGCTTACAGATAGTATACTCCTCAGGTAAATAGCTTGCATGTTGTTGAGCTATGTCATTGTAGCAGATATACTATAAACTTACCATTGTGCCTCCTTTCCCGGACTTTATGGAAAGATAAAACTGTGTTTTAAAAACTCAAAGCCATTTACAGATATCAATTCTTGATTACATGTCAAGTCAAATTCAGGCTAAACCAACAGGTTCCTCAGTAAGTCAGAAAGCAACAATCAGGAGTGCTTATTAATTACAGTGTGGAAGTCCCGATTAAGGAAAGCAGCACAGTGGGTTATTAATAATATACCACACAGAGAGTTTCTGTTCCGCACAAGACCCTCACCTCTTTTTCATATTGAACATGTTTGTAGCTCTGACTTTTCTTAACGTATTTATGCCTGTAAAAGTACCTCCCAGTTGGCTTCAGAGCATTTGTAGGAAAAGCTAGCAACAAAATAACAGCTACAAGTAAGCCCATCAATAAACACTTATTTTTGTTCTGGGTAAAAAGTCAACAGCTCAAATAACTACTCGCTCATTTCACTAATGGGTAACGGCTGGTCAAACAACCAAAGGATGATTAGTCAATCTCTAGCAAAGCACAAAAATGACTTTGATCCAACAAGACATTGTGAAATCAAGTCTGCTCAGCCTAGCCCAAGAGAAACTCTCAGACCACTGGGACAAAAGAGGATTACTTCCAGGAGAAATCTGCACAACTGAAGGCAGGCATTAAGCTGTCAGGAAATCCTCCGAAGTCCACTCCAGCCTGCACCTCTGGTTACGTGCCCTAGAAGGCAGCCTGTGCTGCTCTGGCAGTGTCTACGTGAGCAATGTGGCTTGGAGGAACAGCATGCATTTGAAGCAAATCCCTCTCAGTTTCTTTCACTTGCCTGACAGTGACTTGAGTCTGCAAGAGGTCTGACATGCCCATATCACTAGTGCAAACAGAGTTCTGCTAGTCTGCACAGCTCTGCCTCTGCAAGAGGTCACATATGGCACAATCACTCTTTCCAGGGAAGCAAACCAAAATGAGAATTCACTTGCTCTGCTAATGAGTAAACAAGAAATTCTGGAGACATCCAAATATAAAAGGAAGAGTTTTTAAGGTTCTGGAGTACCGCAATTATTTTGAGCTAGTTTACTGTTAGCAAATCCAAATAAACAGTCCACTGGCTGAAAGAAGACCAAAGTAAAGCAGTATTTGAAAACGGTTTGGCACCACCCTACACAACAATATCAGCCTTTTTTTTTTTTCCCCCTTTGAATGAGCCGACACAGGTGTCTGTCGGTCAGTCTCACGTTACATTATTACGGGTTGTTTACACACACACACAAATCAGATAAATTAGTAGCTGCATGGGGATGGGAGGGAGCCCTGTCTGCAACCCATGTCACGCCTCAAAATGCTCAAGCCCCTGAAGTGGAAACATGAGAGTATGTAAAAACACAAGAGCAAAACAGCTTGAATTGGCCAAAATGCATTTGGTTTAGGAAAAAAAGCAAGATCCATTGTAAGCAAGAGGGGAAGGCTATGCTGGAGGCAGGAAAAAAGGTCAGGTTAGTGATTAGACCACTAAAATGAGCAAGAAGTTGGAAATCAGACCTTGAGTTATGCCCCAAGCAGCTTTCTTGTTCAAACCTTTAATTCAGAGAAGACCCACGTTCCTTGGGCTCATACTTCAGTGAACACAGCAGGTCAGATGCAGCATGTGCTGCAAAACCTGCCGGGAAAAGCAGTCTGAATACTAAGATGCTTAGCCCACAGGGAGTTCAGGAAGCAGAACATCCCCCCTCAGGTGGAAAAAAAAAAAAAAGGCACACTGGATGCTCCCTTTCTGCACAGAGCTGAGCCAAGGATAAACATACTTCAGGGCTACAATAAGAGGGGTGGCAATGAACATGAAACAGAGAGAAATCTGGCAGCAGCCGGCCCATCACAGGCTGCCTGCAAAAGGTTAACTGCAAAAAGAAGACAGAGCCTAGCCAGGCACCAAGGCAAGCCTCAAGCTAAATTGAAGGTGGCCAGCCAAGAGGCAGAGGCTGCTGTCTTCTCCCAGCTGAGCAGCTCCAGTAACCCAGCCTGCTGTGACCCATCCCCACAAATAGCTCTCAGAGGCACATGACAGCCCCAGGATGTCAGTCACATGCCATTTACAAGGTGTTGCTTAAACACAATTCCTCCAGCAGGGTTCATTTCTCTAAAATAGGTTCTGTATAAAAACCAATAAACATGTTTTTTAGCCATTCTGGTCTATACAGAAGGGAAGCTTTTAACATAACTCTTCTCCGAACTGGGGGTAACTTGTACAGGATCACTTTTATAGGTGTGTGTGCTTGCAACTGATTTTTGGGGTGCTGAGCAGCTACTGATCCAGTTGATTTTAAGCTGTGTATTTGGTAAGGGTTGGGTCTCATTATTGAAGCAAAGTAGATTTTCCTTTAGGTCATTACAGGGGTTATTATCAGCACATGAATTGTCAAGTTGTTGGATGAGAGCCAGTTCATTCATCATTGACCAACATGCTTTGTGGAGGTTTTTGAGCTGCAAGGACTTACTGTACTTATCATGGGCAGACATATGACTTAATGTAAGAGCAACATAAATCCTCATCAATGCTCTGTGCGGTTGGCAGGGAACAGTTACCAACATGACATCAAAATTAATATTTAGATATCAACAAAGCTATAAAGATGTCATACTGTCACAAAAGGAAGAACCACTAATAAATATGTAGAGTGTTCCCCGTTATGGTTTGAAAACTTCTGTTAAAGAAAGAAAATCCCTTTTCATTTGGCTCATATTACTATATGCTCCAAAAGCTCCACTCTCATTATCTTTCCTCCTAACATTTGCAGGAGAGAAGGAAGTACTTGTAGCCTTATTTTGCAGGCGCAGAACAGAAACACAGAGGGATTGACTTGTCCATCCCAACCTATTCAGAAAAGAGAAATGAATCCAGATTACACAGGCTCTACTTTCTCTCCTAGGAAGTTTTGTGCTAACCCACAGGCCCAATCAAAATTCTCTGTGTTGCATGCAACAGGTTGAGCCCAAAGGTCTGCAAATCTACAGCCTCCATGGGGAGCAGTGCAACGTGAAGTGCCAAGTTATCCAGCTAAAAGAAACATGCTCACATGATGAGAGGCGTTCACCCTTTCCAGAGCAGGCAGCATGACCCAGCACTGGGGTTTTCACAAGCTCTGCGTAAACACAAGCTCAGGAAGAGCAAATGCAAACCACATTTCCGTAGACTTTTTCCCCATCCAAAGGGACCTTGGTTCCCAGCCCTGGGAAAACAGCTGAAAAAGAGGCACAGAGACCAAATCCAAGAATCTAAGAGTCACCTTTGAAGATACAAAGACTGGGAACATTACTTTTAATATGGGAATTGATACAGAGGAGAAAGCAAGCAAGCAATAGAACAGAAAGACAGGCAAAGAGGAAATTTACTTTGGACCTAATCCTACAAACCTAATGCAATAGTTGCAGCTTTGTGTGCACTGCTCTTCACCTTGTCTTTGTTGTAACAGCTCAAAGGTCCTCCCACATCCAAAGGCAGACAGGCAGCCTTTCTCATCCACAGCACAGTTCCTGGGGTAGAAGGGACCAGGATGAAGGTTAGGAGCAAAGCAGGTCACCCTGAGTTGGAGGGAGAGAAGAGCAGCATTCTGTATCCCTGCTTGTCTCAAAGCCCCTCCACCACCCTAGTTTGGGGCTCTGTCACTTGGCAAAACTAGGTGTCCAAACCTGCCCATAAACCTGATTGCTCAGCCCACATCTAGCCATGGAAGATGCTGCAACCTGCAATCCTGTAGACAAGAAAACTTACCCAAAATCTATGCTTCCAGAACAGGCCCAGCAGGGACAGCGCAACCCCAGACTGCAGCCCCACACAGGCAGGCTGCCCCTGCCTGCCCCAGAGGAAGTAAAATGAGCCACCCACACACACTGTGGCCAGGCTTCATCAAAGCAATGTGGACAGGGGAATTCTGCCAGCACTGCTGGTGGGCCAATATAGCCTCCAAACTGCTAACAGGTGGCTTTCAACATGAATAGCCCAGGCTGGATTTGAACTGGTGTCTGAGCCCAGAAAGCTTCAAGTTTCATCCTCAGCCCCCTCAAAAAATTAATCCAGCAGGTATATACACAAGAACGGAAGAAGAGTACGTACGTTGAGTCCCTTGGCCAGTGTTTTTCTTCTGCTGCACAGACTCTTTGCATGGTGTCTTATTTGCAAATAAAAAATGCTAGACCTGCTTACAAGACCTCCTATCCTCACATTCTTGTCAACGAACAGGATGACAAATGGTAGCATTACCCACTCCCTTCAGGAGACCATAAGGCCAAAAGGAAGGGAAAAACATTACATTCTGCAAAAGAAGTAGTGAGAGAGAGATAGAGACCACCCAGCCCAGTCCCATGCCATTCCCTTTATCTATCCCTCATGAATGATTTTACCATGCTCCATCCAGCAGCAAGCAGTGTGACACAAGCACTGCTGGGCCAGCACTGGGAAAGGCCTGGTAGCCACAGCTGCTCTCTGAGAAGCCAGCACATGAGGGATCTCCACAGGAATCCAGACGAGGTTCAGCCTGGGTGCTACATGCTCTCATTCAAATAGCCAGACTAACTCAGTTTCTTTCTCTGAGGCTAGATCAAAGTTACCTGAGCCATCCCTAGCGATTTTGTTAATTGGGATGTGCCATGGTTTCCACCACCACCTAACACATTGCAGAAACAGAGAGGCAACTGCGTCATCCCCTCTGTACCTCCCCTCCTTTCCTGGAGCTGGCTCACTGCCTACCGTATTGCTAATCACTTCAAAAGATTTCCAGGACTTATGGAGGCATGAGGGATTTTACATGGTTTTACATGGTTTTAAACCAACACCTCAAATCCTGCCTACCCAGAACCCCTCATTTTCCCTTGTTCCCTTTGGATGTTTCCCTATCTCCTCTCCAGTCAGATGTTTTTCACATCAGCCCAGGCCTGCTCCTGCTCTTATCTTCACAGCAACATGCTCAAGACTTCCAAAAGCCCCATCCTAAAACTTCCTGCTATCCTGAGGAAACTAATTGGGCTCTCCTCATCCAAGGTGACCCTGCAGCATCTGAAAAAAAGAATCTGACATCTTTCTGAACAAAATTGCACTGAACAAATACAACAGAAGTTTCTGTTGGTTTCCTTCTCCATAGTATAGGAGGGTTCACAAACTCCATAGTATAGACGTATAGGAGGGTTCACAAACTCATGCCAACACTGAAATGCATGTATTAGATAAGCAGGCTACTCATGTCAAGTGGCTATAAGAGCCACCCCCTTCACCTTCGTTTTTTCCTCCCTGTGAGAGATTCCAATGAATAAGGAAGAAAATGAACAATGGGGGATACCCTGACCAACCCATGCAAACTCAAATCAACAGAAATCACACGTCAGCAGAAGAGAGAGGGACATGCAGAAAATGCAGAATGGTGCTGACATTTCAGGGAGCCCTTTTTAGCGACAGCAGGAAGGTCAGAGCTATAACAGAACTCCACAACACAATGAGCTGCAGAAGTTAAATACAATGGACATATGGCATGGACACTAGAGTTTGTTTTTACAGTGAGCCAACAGATGATCAACATTGTGCCACATCCCTGCTCAAAATAATTCACAGCTTTGTCATTACTGACAGTCTTTGTATTTTATCAGAGAGGCAGAGCCCATGCTTATGCCACTTGCCAGCCTAAGTCAATGGAAATGATTAACTGAGAATGAGAAACATTCAAACTTTCCATTTCTATTATGCCTGACTAGTAACATCTGTCATGTTCCTTTCCCATGATGGGACCATCTCATTATGAAGTTATCTAGCTTCCTCACACACATTACGCTTAACATTACTTCAACTGCTATAAACACTGTAGGCTCTCAAGCCCACAGTTCTTTCCTAGTACGCCACTTTTTAAAAAACACTTTTCCTTAAACCTAGGTCACATGTTGAGGTTTCTACACCCTGTTCACAAATATGAAGACAAACTGTTTTTGCCTGCTTACTCAGAAAGAAAGGTGACATTTATCCAGCATAGCTACCACGCTACAGTTCCCAGAACTGCAAAGATTTTTAGAGAAAAGAGAACTCTTGTGGAAGATAAAAACGTGTTAAAGCAAGGAAGAGGGTGAAAGAAGAAAATGATGAATTTAAGAGAAAATACGCCTCGGCACCAGTGAATAGAAGGGAAAGTACCCTAGCTAGAATTCAGGATGCTGTTTTTAAGTACAGTGGTAGGGGAAGAGAAAACCATGGTGCCATGCCAATACCACATTTGTTATTTGGTGTCTAAGGAGACACTCAAGTGATTTGCATGGCTGGTATTTAACTTGGTATTTCTTTCTAGGGTTATGTTACGGCAGAAAAATCATTTCCTTACTCTCAGGCATGTACTTCTTAGCAATAGGTAGAGAGAGCAGTCGGAGGTGACTGATGAGGGAGTCCCATGAATGGGCTCTGGAGAGTGGAGCTTCAGGTGGCAGCAGGCTGTACGGCTGGATCACGAAGTAAACGGTTAGCAAGACCAATCCCAGCATGAGCAGGCCCTGTGAGAGAAAATAGCCGTGTAATTAATTATATTGCAGTGACCTGATGTGTTTTCAGAACAGGACACACCTTCTGGCTGTTATCAAAGAGCTGTGGCTGTGCACTGTAAGATGAACACTCAAATTTTTCACTGTGGCTCCTCACTCAACTGCAATTCTATTTACATACACAGAGGGTTGTCACCCAGTTTCATTGTTAGGGCAGTTCCAAAGATGAAGTAAAGCAGCCTTCAAATCAGACCCATGCAGCTCCATTCATTTATTTTAGCACTGTGAATAATCCAGCACCAGTGCAAGAATGATCTACAGATGGCTTTGATTCCTCCCACCTAACCAAATAAAAGCTTGCACTTCCACCATGCCTCTTACACAAGGTTTTCAAAGCCTTTTGCAAACATCCGCCAAGCCTTGGAACACTTCAGCAGCGCTGGTGCCAGCTCCCTCCCCTATAACAGAACCCCAGATAAGCCTTAAGGAGATGACATTATGCATTTCTCCCCCTAGGCCAAAGTCAAAGTGAATCAACAGCAAAAACAAGAACAGAAGCTGAAAGTTCAAACTTCCAGTTTCTTGTTCTCCTGACTCATTTTTACATCTTTTATATGATGGAGGGAAGACAGAAGGGACGGATTTTTTTTGTAAATAGAAACCATTGTGATGATTTTGCAAAGACAACACTAAAACACTCTGGAATATTATGTCAGTAGGAAGGTTTACATACTTGTAATATCTCCAAGCTACCTAAAAGAATGGAATCCTTTTACCCACTCTGTAACACTTTTTACAACGTCTTCTAGCTATGGTCCTCAAAATATTTTTCTGTCATCAAGCACCATGGCAGTTGATTCATTTTATAGACTAGAAGGAGAATAAAGATAGGTGGAAGCTCATGACAGGGTCAGAAACAGAACTTGGATGTCTTCATTAGTCAACCCTGAACTTTAAGAATCTCCTTCCTTCCTCACATTTCCACTGTGTGTGCTGACACTTGGAATCAATGCCTGAAAAAAAAAATCCAAAGGCTTTGTCCTTCAATAATCTAAGGAAAGGGACGTGTTGACATATTCAACTTTCAATTCATATGAGCAATTCCAAATCTTGGTCAGCCGTCTTCTTTTTTTCAAATCAAATTCTGGGAGGAAGGAAGGAAGCTAAACTTAACAGTTTTTTGAATAAAGGACTCTGAAAAATTAATCAGGAAAACGCAATGGGAAACAAAAGGCTCAGGTGCCAAAAGAGAAATTCAGATGCTCAAATAGCCTGTGCACGCACAAAAGACACCTTACCTTGTAGACAGCCACTAAGATAGGGTAGCGTGGAGGTCCCCTTTGGGGTTCATTTCTTTCCAAGAGCTGCTTGATGAATTTCTCAATGGCTTTTTCTGACATCCCACACTGGTGGCCAGTCTGTCTCACTAGATCAATTGTCTCTGATAGCTTGTCATAGATGCTGAGGTCAGTGGCTGAAAGCTCCATGGCCTCTGATGAAAAATCCCTGTGGAAAGATTCGATATATTAACAGAAAACATACCCCAGTCATTCAGCTCAACACCAGCATGTGCGAAGAGATCCCAGGAACACCAGAATGTCTAGACAAGAAGGCAGGCTTCTCTGGAGCACGCCCATTCACTGACAAACACACAACATTAACTGCAATCCTAACAGTCTCTGGTAGTGCAGTATCTCCAGAGGAACAAAAGAATATGTAAAATTTCCTGACAACAGAAAAAACAGTAGAGATTCACATTATGTAAATGAACAAAACTTCCCAGAAATCACTGAAAGTTCATTTATTCATCTGTTCCAAATGAATCTGTCCCATAAAGCGTTGTTCACCAAGTATGAAAGCCAGCAAGACAAAGTTGATCATCACACAGAGTAGCCAAGCAAAGCTCTCCTGCACTGTAATTGTAGTCACTTATTTTAATGTAGATTTCTTTTCATTAAATCCCCTGTCAGCAACTAAGTACAGCACAGGGAAATGAGCAGTATGTGCAGGGCAAAGTTCGACAGTTTACAATTTGTTTAAATTTTTGCAACCTAATGTCCAGGCCAACTGATTATTGAGTAACAGTTACAAGATAGCAGCATGGTCTGCAGGCAAAAAGAAAACTCTTGCATTCCTCTGAAAGGTTGCCTTCAGGTCATTCTTATACTTAAATGCAATGTAACTAAAACTGCAGTAAGAACTGCATTGTGAACTCTGGACAGAGACAAAATGGCATTTGATAGCAAATTACTTTCCATCCTGAAGTTTCAACAGGGAAGCCTGTAAGAACACACCTATGAGCACTCAACATTAAAACACCAAAAAAGTGGTTCTTCTACCACTCCCCCTGCCCGCCACAAAGGACAAGCCTTACGATATCAAGAGCAGCAGATCGTGCGGAAGAAAAGATACAAAGAAACAGCAGAACAAGGAAATAGCAGGCAGTGTGAGAATCCCATTGTTCCAGACATTTAGCCTTGACAAAACACTGCTGAGGGAAAGAGAGTATCTGTGATGTCTTGCTTTGCCTCTTGTTTCTGAGATGGGAAAACTCTAACCTGGATCAAACCAACACTTCTCCTCGAGAGTCACAGTTTAGGGCATTGCCCTGAAAGCACAGGCTGAGAACCATCACAGAGAAACTCAAGGAGCTCGACCAATATATCCAGCTCACAGCTGAAAATGGAAATCAGGCCCCCAACACCCTTTTGCTTTATGTGCTACCTGACATCAGGAACAGCTCACAAATCCAGTGTGCTGCTTCACCCAGTGCATCACCTTGCCCTGCTAAGTCTGTTGCTGTGCTGCAATAATCACCTAACTTCACACAAGTTTTCTCTGCATGTGCCTCACAGTACTTCCTGCATTTTAAAAACACGGGTCCATTTTGCTCACTTGAGAACAAGCTGACAAGCAGTGAGGAACATGTTATTTAAACTTAGATTGGCTCTGCTGTAACCCATCCTGGCTGCACCCACAGGACAAATCAACCGTAAATGTATGTATGTATATACCATGAAGTAAGATCATCTTGTTGGCAACCAAACTTGAAATCTGATTTGCCTTTCAAGAATTGGCTGACAGTTCTCCCCCTAAACCCTGGGTTTCTAAAAGTCAGAACTCAAGCAATGACATTTCTAATGATTTTCTGCAATGGTAAGGTGTAGTATGGGGGGGGGGTGGGGGGGGTGGGGGGGGGAGAAAAAAAAATTTCGATATTACTACCAGCTTCAGCAACTACTTCTCTCTCCCAAGATCAAGTCCCTGTTCTGCTCTTTGTACATTTATGTGGTCACATGGTGAATCAGGAAAATTATCTGGCTGAAAAACAACCCATATTTGTTTAGTCAGCAACTGCCTAATCATCCAACTCAAGTAGTTAATGTCAGATGTTACTTTAACATTAGTGTCATATATCTGATTTCAGCCCTAGAAACAACAAAAGCATAAAATGTCAATTTGAAACCAAACACCAAGCATGCAAGGAGAACACGTTGCACTACACTGCCGGGTTAATTAGTTCTTGGCCCTGTTCTGCCACCTTTCCTAGCATTCTATGCAAATATTTGTCCCAGATTTTACTACCTGAGCAGCTTCATGGGCTGGCAAAGCTATCCCAAGGCAGGTTTGATTAATATCTCATTATGGAACATAAGCTCTCCAAGGCAGGGACCTTTTCTTCTGGTCTGTAAAGCACCTGGCATGCACTTGGTTCTATAAAAACAATACATTGCTTTACTAACTCTTTCATTTATGTAATACCCCAATTCATAGAAGAAGCAAGAGCCAGCACATCTGCATGATATTAAACCCCTTTTTTTTTCCAGCTTTTAGAATTACACTGGTTGCCTTGACACTACAATTGGTGTGCTAAATGGTCTGAAAGGTTACCTAGCTTCCTCTTTCACTCCCATGTGCCAAAGCTTTTTTGCATGTGAAGCTTTCCCATGCTGAATTCCAGCAGATCCAATGAGCTTCCTCTGTGTGCAGAATCTCTCTTGAGCCACTTAAAACTATTACCTACAGAAATGCTGTCAAACATGACGGTTTCCCCCTTTCCAAATAGCAGAAGCATCCTACTATACTAAAATGCTGAGACACAAATATAGAGGTGGGGAGAACTAAGATGTATTCAGCTCTGAGCAAGTATGTTTGAGGACAGTGCCTGCAAGTCACAGGCAGTCATTTAAAAATCCTGTATAGTTTGTTGACAGATTCAACAGTAATACAAGTTCTCAGCTAGGAAATAAGGCATTATCCTAAGACATTGCTTTGAGAACAGATGGCTTCAATAATAATAATAATAATAACAATACATTATATTCCTTCCCATCAGCACAATAAGACTAACAAAATAATAACAAGAGACTACTGTATCCACTTAGATGTTACACAATGAGTCCTTCCACACAGCAGCCTCTCAGAGGCAGGCATTTTAAGCTAGAGAACCCATATGGTTAGTGCTATTTTTTATGAACTCCACCAACCCAAGAGGAATAAGCAGCCCCTCTCCGCTGGCCAATACTCTAACAGAATTAGCAGCAGATCTTGGCCTGAAAGGTTTCCATTCATGCACCTGGTCTGAGCAGCAAACTCTATGCAGGGCTTTGCAGAGAATATGCTCTGCCTCCATGGCATACACCGGAGCGTTTGGACTGAGGCTTTAAAAAGATAAATATTTAGAAAGAAATGCTATTAGAGAAGTCTTTAAACGGGAACAGCTGTTTGCATTGCTAATACCATCTGGTAAACCTGAAACAGCAATATCCGAGAAAAATTTTAATCTGCTTTAACACCATTTCTGCTGCCCCCTGTACAGGGGGGAAGGGGAGGGGGCGGTGGGGAGCCCTGGCCTACAAGCTCCCCGCCCTCTCCGGGAAGGAGCCTGCATCCCGCCGCCACGGTAACACGTTATCGCCCTTATTTATTTATAAGAACCTCCGTCCAGGTTCTAACAAATAAACAAACAGAAGCGGAAATCACCCCAATCCCCACAACCGGGAGCCGGGGGGCGGGGGGGCGCCTTCGCGCCTCAGGCTCGCCCCTCAGGCCCAGGGGAGCCCCCTCCAGCCCGCCCGGGCCACGACCACCGGAGGGGGCTGAGGGCCCGCTCGCCCAGCGCAGGGCCCTTGCCGCAGAGCTCCTGGCACCCCGCTGCCCACCCCGCCTGCCGCCCCCTGCCTCACCCGGCGGCTGTCCCGCTCCGCCGCCCGGCTCCGGGCTCCTCCCGCCCGCGGTGGGGGCGGGCCGAGGGGCCGGGCCGCTGCTTCCTGCTTCCGGCTCGGCCCCGCGCCGCCAGGGGGAGCCGCTCTGGCTGCCCCGAGCCCCCGGCGCCGGTCAGAGCCCGCGGCGCGCCGGGAGCCCCCAGGCGCCTCGGTACAGTCCCCAGCACCCGCCGGGGCCCAGTTCCCCCTGAGACCGCCCACCCAGCGCCTACTTGAGACCAAAACCATCCTGAGGCCCCCCCAGCACGCTGAGAACCCCCAACGATCCAAAGACTCTCCCAGCACCCACTGGAGTCTGCAGCACCCCAAGACACGCCACCGCCAACAACCTCCCCTGGACATCCCAATCACCCCCTTTGCGTTCCTTCGCCTGATGTCGCAGCACTCCCGAGGCCCTCCTCCAACCCCAAGCATCTCCGATCCCTGCTTTAAACGCTGCCTTCTCAGCACCCACTGCGACGTCGTCCTCACAGCCACCCAAAACACTTCCCCAGCAGCACCAGGCCCTGCTGAAATTAGTCCCGTCAGTCCCCGTTCGCCTCCTCCTCCTGCTGGGCTGCTTCCATGCTTCCCGTGGGGATGCATCCAGTGCCCCCGTGTGCCCCACCTACCCCTATAGGGACACAGATGCCCGTGGTGTCCTCTTGTTGGATGGCAAATACCGTGCGTGTTAGGGGCTGCGTAGCCTTGTCCATTCCTGCAGCTAAAGCAAGGGGTGTTAACCCCAGATGGGGGGCAGAATGATGCTATTGCCCTAATATTTGTGCGAAAGGCTTCAAGGAGTAAAGGGCTGGGACACGGAGCAAGCAGAGGTCCCCAGTGCCATCCCCAGCATCAAAAGCTTGGAAAAAAGTGGGAGAAAGGGATTTCAGCCTCACCCTGTGAGCTTCACAGGTGCAAGCTTCAGTCCTCAACCGTGACTGAATGCAGTTTCAGAACCATCTCCTGGATGTGGCTGTGACAAGTGATTTTGGTATCTCTGTAGCTCTCTGGTCCCTTTTCAGTCTTGTTTAAGTTCTTGGCCTCAACAACTTCCTGCAGTGATGAATTCTGCAGTTTAATTAAACATTGTGAGAAGAAGGACGTCCTCTTATCAGGTTTGAATTTCCTGCCTTTCTAGTCCCAGCTTGTAAAGTGGGAAGGTCTCCACATCCAGATTTCAAAAGGACTGGAGTGAAATTCTTGGGGATGCTGCCGGGCATGGGCAAGCAAATGCTGTTTTTGCTTGCCTCAGTTTCCCCATCCACAAGAGTGAAGTTGTGAACCTCTTTTAGAAAGAGCTTTGAGGCTTTCAGCCATGAAGGGAGGGGAGGGGAGGGGAGGGGAGGGGAGGGGAGGGGAGGGGAGGGGAGGGGAGGGGAGGGGAGGGGAGAGGAGAGGAGAGGAGAGGAGAGGAGAGGAGAGGAGAGGAGAGGAGAGGAGAGGAGAGGAGAGGAGAGGAGAGGAGAGGAGAGGAGAGGAGAGGAGAGGAGAGGAGAGGAGAGGAGAGGAGAGGAGAGGAGAGGAGAGGAGAGGAGAGGAGAGGAGAGGAGAGGAGAGGAGAGGAGAGGAGAGGAGAGGAGAGGAGAGGAGAGGAGAGGAGAGGAGAGGAGAGGAGAGGAGAGGAGAGGAGAGGAGCGAAACGAAGCTGCTATTTTGAGTTTGCCACTTTTCCTGTTTTGGTCTGTAGTTTTTATCTGCAAACCAGAATAAAACAACTTGTCAACACAAAACAATGGCAAACAGATAATTTGGCAAGGGGCCAGCTAAACCTGGCAACTGGTGCACCAAAAGTTTATGCCAATTTGTCCCAACTTGTCAGGATCCCATCATGTTTCTCTGCTTTCAAGGTGCACACAACAAAGCGACATTGCGGTAGATGCCTGATGACTTGGGGCTGGTGAATGAGATCTGCATTATTAATTTAACTTGGGTGGCTCCTCTATTTCTGGTGAGGTGCCTTGAGGAATTATGGGAATTATGCTCAAAGGGAAACAACCTGATTTAAAAATATTCCTGTGGTTCAAACAAATGTATATTTCCCTGTTGCTATTAATTTTTTAGACTTTGATCCTCCTCCAAATACTCATGCATGTGTTAGCAAATGAGCCATCCTTTTGATTCAGGCATGAAAATCATAGAATAGAATCATTTAGGTTGGAAAAGACCCTTAAGATCAAGTCCAACCATCCATCCAACATTACAAGTCCACCACTAAACCATCTCCCTAAGCATCACACCCACACATTTCTTAAATACCTACAGGTATTTAAAACTCCACCACTTCCAGCTTGTTCCAATGTTGAAACACATTTTCCACAAAAAAATTCTTCCTGATATTCAATCTAAACCTCCCCAGTGCAATGTGAGGCCATTGTCTTGTGTTGTACCACTTGTCACCTGAGAAAAGAGACCTTGCTGCAATCTCCTTTTACGTAGTTGTAGAGAGCAATGAGGTCTTCCCTCAGCCTCCAGACTAAACAACCCCAGCCCCCTCAGACACTCCTCGTAACTCATCTTCTAATTCCTTCCCAGATGTTGGTCTTCTCTGAATGTGTTCCAGCAACTCAATAACTTTCTTGCAGTGAGTGCCCAAAACTGAACACAGTACTCGAGGTGCGGTCTCACCAGTGCTGTGTACAAGGGGGCAAGGACAAGGGGAGTCCTAGTCCTGATGGCCACACTATTTCTGATGCAGGCCAGGAAGCCCTTGGCCTTCTTGGACACCTGAGCACACTGTTGTCTCTTGCTCAGCCAGCTGCTGACCAGTACCCCCAGCTCCTTTTCTGCTGGGCAGCTTTCCAGATGCTCTTAACCAAGTCTGTGTTGCTGCATGAAGTTGTTGTGACCTAAGTGCAGAACTGGCGTTTAGCCTCAGCCCATCAATGCAGCTGGATAGGTCCCTCTACAGAGCCTTCCTACCCTCAGGCAGATCAACACTCCTGCCCTGGTGTTGTCTGCAAATGGACTGAGGGTGCACTTGATCCCCTCATCAGAAGTGTTGATAAAAATGCTAAACAAAACTGGTCCCAGTCCAGAGACCTGGGGAACACCACTGGTGATGGGCCACCAAGCGGATGGAACTCCATTCACAGTGACCCTTTGGGCCTGGCCACCCAGCCAGGTTTTTACCCAGCAAGCAGTACATCTGTCCAAGCCATGAGCAGACAGTTTCTTCAGGGGAATGCTGTGGGAAACAGTATCAAATGTTGCTGGGATAACAAAATTAATATTTCATGCCTTTCTAGTATTTCTCTCAATGAGAAATTCATTTCAAAGTTTGAAGAGGAGGATTTGAGAGCTGTAACATTTGCTTTATGCAACACCTTTGGGCACAAAGTCAATCCTCTTTTATAGACATATTTCCAGTGAAATAGAACAGACATTTCTTTCTATTTGCTGCTCTGTGAAGCTTTTTCTTTTGCAGATCACTGTTTTGGGCGCTGGTCAAGCCCTCTGTTCTTTTCCTGGAGCAGCAAAGTTGCACGGTTTGAAGGTATTGCTGCATTTGCTGCCATCTAATGGGATGATTTAGCCTCGACGGCCTCAACTCCTCACATTTATGTGGCAGATAAAAATGTTTGTGTAGTAGCAAGATTGTGCAGGAAAAGCAGCAACAGCTGCATGCAATCCGAGCAAAGGGAAAGGGGGATCTGTCGTCAAACTTCAGCACATGGGCAGCTTTACACAGTGGCCATGCAGCCAGGAACCGTTACAGAGCCGGTGAAAGGAGCCCACTTGGGTTGATCAGGCTGAAATGGTGCTTCTCTCATCACAGATCAGACTTGCAAAGTGTGCTTTATGTTGTTTTAAGATAAAACAGCAGGAACAGTGAAGATGGGCACAAACAAATCCTGTTATGGATATCCTGAATCCAGCCACAGCCCTGAGCTGAGCCAAGTAAACTCTTCCTGAGTAGTTGCATTTTTCAGGCTGGTCCCACAATGCAACAAGTAATAAAACCATTCTATAATGAAATATGGTAGAAGGGGATCACCATGGAGTGATGTCATATGTTGCATTAAGCAAATAAAGTTCTTTAAAGATTAGGGCCAGTGGAGGATGGCCACTGGCAAAAGGATGGGCTTGGGAAGGACTCTTAGGGGATGGGGGCTTTGATGATACAGAGGTGTTGGGGCACTGCAAAGGGGATGGCATGTCTAAGAGAGCTGTCAGTACTGATGCTGCTGCTTCAGCTATTGTCACTGCAAAGTGACAGTACCTACCACCCTCCCTGGTGGAGCTCGTTACCCTGATTTTTCAGAGCATGGTCATTCTTTGGTCTCCATTCATCTCCATCTGCAAATCATTAGCAATTCTGAACACTTTTTGTGGATCATACAGAGTTGACTTTTCCTGAGAGTATGGGAATAAAGCCCCAGACTGGTTTTGGATGTCACATGGTTTCGGGGACAGCAGGGAAACCTCTCTGTGTTTCTCAGACAGGGCTGTGAGCAGCACATGTGCTCTGTTTAAATGGGTAATTCTGTGAGCAGGGCCATGGCAGTCTATCCTTGCCTGGCACTGTGCACTGCAAGTTTTCACCACACACATTTTCCATTGCCTAATAAAGACTAAACTTAAATAGCAACTTTTCAACAATGGGGACATGAATTACTCTCAGTCACTTCTGCCTTTATTAATACAGAAGTGGCAATTTCTCAGAGCTCTGATATCACTACCTATCACATACGGTTAAAAACAGCCACTGTTAGAAGCAGGGAAAGAGAAACTAGGTACATACATGAGGAGCTCTGGAGCCTTGTTTCATTGGAAAGCTGAGCTAGAACAGATTCAGAAACACACTTTTTTTTTTTTTTTGTAATATATAAAAACATGAAAATGTAACACTTGTATTCTTATCTATTTAGTCTGTATGCCTTTCTCTGCAAAAATAGTTAACATCAAGCTGTTAAAAAAAAAAAAAGAAATTGTGATATGTACCTTTTTTAGATGTCACACTGAGATTCAGTACTTCATCAGAAGTATCACTTTTAAAGGGCAGGGTGCAGAAGCTCACTTTTCCCTGCCCATACTGAGGGCTTGCTGTGACAGTGCAAGACAATGCTCTGGGTGCACTGCAGTGAAACAAGGACTCATGAGCGTTTCTCTGTGTATCTACCTCACCACCTCATCACTTCAGTGCCCTTTCTGTTATCCCGGACTTGCTCGTGGGGCTTTTCAATGTATTTTGATCAAAGTTTTCAATCTTTTTCAGTCAGGACCCATTGTTGATCACTGGCATTGTAAACTGCAAAAGAGGGGAAAACAGCTTTGCCTTGCCAAGTTGGAGAGACTTACACAGTGCACTTAGGATATACAGCATGTTTCATTGGTCCAGACCAAATCTGACCAGGTTGTAAAGACAGAGCCAAAGTCCCCACTGCACTGCAGCACAAATGGCCTCAAGCCTTCTGCTGACTCCCTGTACTCATTTCTTTTATCCTGAGACTGGGTTTTGCTGCCTGCTGCTTCCAGGATGGTTCCAGTATCTTGGATCCAGATGGGTTCCTTTCTGCCTCCTTCATTAGCCTGGTTTTGGTCTTCATGTGAAGGCAGTGCAGTTTCCCAATAAGTCTCCTGGAGGGTCTGTGCTCTCTGGCGACTGGCAATAGCAGAGATGAGCAGGGAGCAGGACAGACAACAGCCCTCACCTCTGTAGCATTTTTTGCCCTCAGCATCAAGGGAGCTTAGGCAAGACAAGCACACAGGGAGCAGGGCTGGTGGTCAAGAACTGTTTTTTTGCTTTTCTGCCACAGCAGTTCCAGACCACAGCAGGGACTCTGTTCATCACCAGCAGCAGCCCTTTTTCTTCTGAGGCAGCTTTGATACCTCTTCTGCCTTATTTCTCAATTGATCTTCTCGAACTTTGAGTGACCTGGGCAATAAGGAAGTAAATTAGTCGGGTGTTTTCCCCCATATTTTGCATTGCTATTATATTTTTTAGGACAAGCATTGGTGAGGGGACTCAGTGCAGTGAAAGAAGTTGGGAGCCTTCCAGCTCAGCACACTGTGAGAACTGCAGACTCTGCTGAAAATGCCAACCTAAATCCAATCACAGACAGAACTGATTTCAAGCAACTCAGGAAGAAATTAGCAGCATCCTGAGATGAGTTTCCTTCATCCCCTTGCAATGCTGTACATCCAGGTGACATCTCACAGCACCTCCCCAGCTCATCCTGGCCATGCATGTGCTGCTCTGGGAGCTCTCCATGGCACTTGGGGACATGGAGGCTGTGGTGACAGTGA